>NC_092353.1:70872655-71172655 GCF_963676685.1 Mytilus edulis | reverse complement strand
TTGTTTCTTTAATTTCTAGTTTTGGGGGATAAAATAAGAAAAGCAACTCTCTATAACTGAAATCATAAAATGAACAACCCATTGGAAGTAAGGTTCATGCCATAGATAGTGTATCATAAACGAACGTGTTACTTTAAATGTACATGTACATGCAGATAATGTTATGTTATTTCATACCATCATGACCGTGTATCTGACATGTATTATACTTATCACTATTGATCTATAACATTGATGTAGAGTTGTGTTATTCCGTAATACAATGTACATGTAGGTGTGTACTGAATATGATTTATTTGTTTGTTATAATGAAAAACAAATATTCATACAATCTGAACACATGCAACCGTGAATGCAACTTTTCAACAACAAAATGTATTTTTTTTTCCATATACCAAAGTCGGAAATAAGTTATAATGCCCTAAGATTCCTCTCCAAGTAGAAGTTCAACATAACCTTCCACTATATGCATAAAACCATCCATACATGTACGCTACTACAAATTCACACCCAGTCGTAAGTGTCATCCAGGAATACGGGAACACCGGTAAACAAGTAAATACAGGGGTTATGCGGGACAAACACAAAATGTAGTGTATAGGAAAGAGAGGCGAAAAAATGCTAAAAGGATACTCTAAATTATAAGGTGAAGACATGCAGGTATTGACATGGAAGACACCTAAAAACGACTAACAGTCAAACAACATTCTACGGAACAAAACATAGAAACTAAAGACAGAGTAACAAAATTCCCATAAAAAGACCCGGTGGTATTCAAATTTAGTTTCTACGGAAGGATAAGCCAAATCTGCTCCACAGAGATATAGTGTTTTAGCGTTATGATACTGTCCGTAGAATTTCAGAAACTGAGACTTTGACGATCTAATCGGCAAACCACTGCAGACTTCCCTATCCTACATAACGATCTAATCGGCAAACCACTGCAGACTTCCCTATCCTACATAACGATCTAATCGGCAAACCACTGCAGACTTCCCTATCCTACATAACGATCTAATCGGCAAACCACTGCAGACTTCCCTATCATACAACTAACTTATAAGTCTGAAGAGATGTGCCTACGGTTCATCGATCATCTGAATCATGATGGAAAACTGTCGAACTAAATATAGAAGTTTTAATTTAGGTCGTAATTGTTCATAATCAAAATGATATGATATGGAGGGACGAGGAGCAGCATTTTACCTATTATATAAATCTTGCAATTTTCCATAACCAATGGTTAATAAGGGTCGAGGAATGTTGCAAAGGCCGATGGATTATAAACTTTTCACTTGTGGTTATTTTTTTATTATTATTATTACTCCGACTATACATTTAGATCGCAAGAAATTTTTTCCTGGCGTCCGTTGGTCTACGAAGAAAGTTTGATTACAGTGGATTATGTTACATTCTGTTGCAAGATCCAGCTGAAGGACGTCTTTTATTGACTAGTCGGTTATGTAGGTATCCTCTATTATTAACGAAGATCGGCATCATTTTATTTTGAATTAAGACTAACATAGAAAGACCCATATTCAATGAACTGATAGATGTCTGCCAATTGGCCGTTTCAGAATCTAAAGCATCATGGGTAATTTCATTGTTCGTACCCCAAAGTGAAAATAACGTTACGTCATTGGTTGAATTTCGATTGTTTAGGACGTTTTAAACCAATCAAAACGCTTTGGTGTACGCTTTTGAAAATATTACCCAGGATGCATTAGATTCTGAAACGGCGAATTCATCGGCACCGTGAATGGAATAAGAGAGATCTTCTTATAGATAGTGCAGCTTGAATTGTTTTAATCATAAATATCAAGCTATATTTAGAGCGTCATTGACGCAAAAGTGTATTTCTACTAAAGAGAAAAACAAAATCAAAAACACTTTAAAAACAGCGATAAAATAACATTACTGACTTCCAAATTAGTTTAATTCTTTTATTATTAGATTCGGAAGTATAGACAATGGTTGATTGCATAGCTTGTAACTTTTTCCTTGAAACATACACACTTAAACTTATTTAAATCTTTTCCTCGACGTTATAACACATTTTTTAATCTTTTAATGGAATCTACAATATAACATATACGGATGGTGTTGCTTTAAACTAAATATCAATATTAACTCGTAGACGTTTATTGATTAGGGTGTGAAGTAAGGTTCTTGCAATGGATCAGTTAATGGAATATAACTATCATACGGTTTCGGGTTTTCTCATTGTTGAAAGCCGTTTTGGTTGCCTATAATTACTTACATCCACTTTATTTGAACTTTGGCGACTTTTTGTCTCATTGGCAATCATACCACATCTCCTTGTGTTTTATATAATAGTTTAGTTTCTAACAGTTATTTTAAATGATTTATCTTATGTACTCACATTTTCTATTAAAAAAAAAGAATATTTCTTTTTAAGGGTATATTTTTGTATATTATAAATGTAGTATAAAAGATCATATCCTTTCAGAGTTTTTTATTGTGTGTTTTCACAATTCCCAATTTAGTACAAGGATAATTAGATATCGAATGTATAGTTTAGTCACCTGCATTTTCATTTCATACCCGGATCTTGTCTGCTATAGATCCTCATTTGTAAGTCTTCGTGTATTCAGAATTCTCCATATAATTTACTAAAATGAACTGTTTCGAAACCTTTAATCGTTCGCTTGCAAGTAATATGCGATACACAAAAAAAAAACGATTATAAATGTTTAAATCCGTAGAAAAACTTGTGTTGCTTTCAACAGTTTCATCATTTAGAAAACAAAACAGAATGTTTTGAGTAATATTTACTGTAATACTGTACCTATTTATTGTGTCTTACGGTAGAAGTGTTTACCGAATATGTATTTAAGCATTTTTATGTGGACTATATACTCGTCCTACCTGCATGAAAGCAGTTTTAAGCTAAAAGACCAATATGGTCCCAGATTTAGTTTTGTACCAGTAGAGGTTAGCCTGGTACAAACATACATATTTTAAAGACTAGCCTCTTGTGTGTATCACGAACTTATAAATCTTCTTCTTAATATAAATACATTTTCAATCTACCTACTTCTATAAAATGTTATAATATTCAAAACGCTAAGGTTTTTTCTACCCTTCCCTCATGTATAATAGATTGCTTCAGTTCTCCGGACTTTTCAGTTATCAATGCTCTTCAAATTTCAGCTTGTATTGTTTTTGGATTTCCAACTGTTTTGATTCGAGCGCAACTGATGAGTCTTGTGTAGATGAAACTCTGGTCTGGTGTACAATTTTATGAGTCTAATGTATCTAATTTTTATTAGTTAACTTCTATGTAATTGTTTATTCGCCGAGACTTGGATATCTATATATTACACATGTTACAGTTGCTTAAATGGTTGATAAGATAACCAAAACATATCTAGTTATATCCGTTTAACAAATGTTTAAGATTAATAAATATAATTGGCGCAATTATCTATTTAGTGATTTAAATTGCATGTTTTGATAACACATTTTTATCATGTAATTGAAATATATTCGTTATTTACTACGTCCTGGTTAAACATAAAAGGTACGTTCCTGTTTCTTTGATAAAAAAACGTTGATCTATAATAAATAAATTTTATGATAAACTCATCATAAGTACCAGGATTGAATTTTTTTATTAAGTTTACACCAGACGCATCTTTCGTCTACACAAGACTCATCAGTGACGCTCGAATAAAAAAAAGTTTAAAAAAAGGCCAAATAATGTACGAAGTTGAAGAGCACTAAGGACCAAAAATTCCTTCAAATTTAGCCAAATACATGTACAGCTAAGGTAATCTATTCAAGAGGTAGAAAAGTCTTCGTATTTCAAAAATTCAAAGTTTTTTTAACAGTTAAAAGTTATGAATTAGTATTTTCAACTGTAAGTAATTCTATAATTGCTATTTCTTTAAATTGGCTCGTGCATTTGTTGCTATATCTTGTCATGACTGCGTACCGGAATGCGTATTTAGTATATTTGCTTTGTAAACAAAACACATGTTCGTGATGCATCACCCTCGATGTTTATTGCAGTTTTTGTTGTATTATGTTCTGTGTATAAATATTTTAGGAGTGTCGTATAACTGTTAAAACAATATAAATCCTGTCTTATAATCAAGACGTATAATCAAGTAAAAACTGTAAGGCACGTGCGGTCTAATGTTTTCCGCATAATAAAATTACAATTTAAATTACATATACTATATTTTTCTAATTTTCTGCTAATGAAAAATCATCGTGATTTCTTTTTAAATTTTGTTTTAATATTTTATTATAACTTTAACGGTAATATGTTTTCTGCTCCAGATGCACAATTCGACAATCATTGTCTCTTCAGTGATGTTCGATGCCATAATATTTGAAAAACAAAAACTTTATAAAAACATCGAACTTTGATAGGGTCGAAGCTTTACAGATCGCCTCATCATTTGCATGCTGAATACAAAATGATACAAAACATTTCTAACATCGATCTTATTTTGTTAGTACATTGGAGCTATATTTGGGACTGCAATAATAGTCTTTGAAATGGTTAAACACTCACACAATACATTTTCCTTCGTGAATTTACTTGTGAATACAAATATAAGTGTCAAGACGTGATATTCACACGATAAAAAAAGTATCTCCTAATTGAATAAGGTTTAACTCCGTATATTAATGGCAAAGTTGATCATACATTACTTTGGCTATTTTGCTGTGTCTGTAACGTGTTTTAGTCATGTGTCTCCTAGCGTTTCTCAAACAAAGAATCATTTTAAACAGCGTGGACAACCCAGTCAACTATGACATGAGCGCGCCTAGAAATGGTCATGTCCACGCTCTTATGAAAATGGTTCTATTTATACCTCCCTGATTTCCAAATATTTAAGTTAGAGCGTTCCTAATGAAGGTAAATATATAAAAACGCTTCGGACACAAGAAATTTATAAAGCCTCGTGTACATTTGATACTGTTGATTGTCATGATATGAAATGAAACAAAACTGTATCAGCGGTAGCTTAAGATAATATTATCTTCATAATAAAAGAACTGTCTTTACTTTCAAATAGTAAAAAACTCTTTTTATTATTTATTTTTCATTTTTGGTTGTTGTGGTGTGCAAGCAATGAAAAAAACACGTCTCTATAACACTTAAGAGTATATGATGGCAAATTATCAAATATACATTAAGACTAATTGTTTTCAGATTTAATTACATAAGAACAAGTGTACCCGCAACTGCTAAAACATTTATTTCCCAGTACTCAGTAACATAAATATACATATATAATACACCGGTACTAACATATTACTACTTACTGGAACACGTCCATAACTTTATAATTAGCTTGAGTGGATGTCAAGAATGTTTTACACTCAGTTTAATTATACCATTGATTTGAACGACAGATGATGGAAGGAATGTTACACTGTTATTTTCTAGTAGTTCTGTGCTATTACAACCATCCATCAATCACTTGTGATGAATTCCACTGACATGAATATACTCTTCTCAAGTGTTCAGATACGATATAAGTATACGTTGCAACGAATATGTAATAGTCAATCGGGTAATTTACTCGGTTTCGCTTCGTGTATAACAAGCCTGTATTACGTTAAGAATTTTTCAATTAGCTGTCTGTTTCTTGTTAACCTAGTAATATGCATGTTTTTATTGTTCCATTTAAATAAATCATTTCTACCTTCAAGTTCATATGCGATGAAATTTCTATCTCTCGATTTAAAAGAGAGTTTTAATAACAGTACTTTCACTTCTGAAGAGTTTTGCTGTTAACTATTAAAAGTTAACTGTCATATCTTATAGGTTAAATAGAACATAACCTTTTTATAATACAAAATATACATTCACAGAGTATTGTTTCTGAGGATGAACTGATAGATTCCTCCTTAATTCAGAGCATCCCACGGAATGTCCGAGGGTAAAGTGGAATCCATGTACACTGAATTCTCAATTGATTGTCTCATTGATTTGATGAAGATTCCTCTTTTACATTTTGCTAATCCCTAATATTTTGTGTTTTTATTAAGTGGAGATAACTCCCTTTGATCAGTACGAGTTGTCTCGCTTAAATGAAAAAAACTCTCAAGCCTTCCTAGTTTTTAGGCGTTTGTTTGATTCCCTTGGTGATTTGCCGTAATCATGGTACAACAAGCACATTTCTAGTCAGAATTCCGAATTAGATTTAACCATAGTCATTGATGTGCTTCCGCGGCGGACGGTGCTATTAAAGTTTGTCAGGGCAGAAGTAGAGTCACGTGTTCTATATCGGGATCGAATACAGCAACGAAATAAATACCGATTATAGTACTTCCGGAACTGACTGCTGAGAAAATATAAAGCATACGGGTTCACACACGAGTAAGCGTACATGAAACAAATACTGACAACTTTGAAGATCATCCAAAACTCTGTAAATCCTTCTTCATCGTACGCGTACCACAAAACATAAATGTGACGTGGTAACCAACAGATTACAAATAAAACAACAAACGACAACACAACTTTGGCTACCTTAAATCTAGCCTCGATTTGACGTTGCTGTTGAGTGTTCATCCCTTGTCCCAAAGTAGCTTCGCATGGCAACTGTCGACTGCTTTTCACTAAAATTCTTGCCATTAAAATGTAAAAGCAGCCGATAATAAATAATGGAATAATGAATAATATAAATAGACGAATTACATTTCTTACTCTGAGGAAAGAGATACCATAATCATTATATGGAACTTCGTGACAAAACGTGAGACCACCAGGTTGGATGACCAGTGTGTAACTGACGGCATCGGATATAGCGATAAGTGCAGAGGCAACCCAAATAACAATCACAACAACGGCTATTTTGAGACTCGGTTTCCCTTTGTGTTTACTCATTGGGTGGACTATTGCCACGTAACGATCATAACTGAGTGCCGTGAGTGTAAAGATGGAAACTCCTAGGCTCAGTGTTTGTAGATAAGCATTTAATTTACAGAAAAATGCATTGAACGGATATTCTTTTGTTCCAAACACAATGGCCATGTACGGAACTGAAAATATCAACAACAGAAGGTCTCCAATTGATAAATTAACTATCAAAGTGTTCGGAACATTGCGTAGTAATTTGTTACGAAGGACGATGTACACCAAAGTTCCGTTTCCGGTAACACCAACTATCATAAACAACACAAAGATAATTGGAACGATAATTTTTCTCAGTTTATCTTCTGCTGGCCGGGTGTCCATGAATTGACAACAAGAATTGTTGAGAAAAATTGCTGAATCATTGTAAATACATAAACAAGCGTCAGTAAAGTTACTACTTACGGTTGATAAGTCGGACATTATTGTTTCCGTTTTCTTAAATCCGTGTTTCGTTTTTATTTTCTTTCAGAAGAATAATTTTGTAAACTTTTATACACTTGCGTAATCCAAGTAAAATGAAACACGTTTTTTTTTCCTTTTTATAAAGCATTAAATGTTGTTATCAAAGTGTGTGGCATTTGACCAAAGTGTTGTCACTTTCTTACACATTATAATGGAGTTTTCTCTACATACAGAAATTCATTCATCAGTAAATGTCTAAAAACTTTCTTATGAACTCCAGATACGTTGATTACTTATAATATTTTTCAGCAAAGACGATTTAATTATTTCCGAGAGTGTACGATTGGCTCCTCGCTATAGAGAATCACTGATTAGTATGGTATCGAACTGTTTGTATTAGTACTAAACAAGTTGTAAAAGGCGGGCAGAAGGAGACATCAAGATAAGCTAGAAAAAATCATTTAATATCATTGGCTGAAATAAAATTGAATGGTGTTGTAATAATATGTCATTGGTTATCGAACAGTAAAAAGAAATTATAAACAGTATAAACTTGATAAGAAATATTTGTCGAGTATATGATAAACTATGTGCTACTTTTGGATTTGTTTAATTCTATTGCAGAAATTAATCTAGGGGTATATTTATCAAATGTTAAACTGAATAAATCGTCCAACGTCAATTGATAAATTTTAGCACTGTAATTAATTGAAATGTAAAATGTAAAAATATTACCATATAAATTGTGATTGACCGCTTTCCTTGGTTAAGGGTGTTCGCTCTCTAATTCCAGATAACAAGTTTTAAAAAACTATTTTAAATAGAGTGTATACGAAAACGGGAACTAAAAAAGCAGAAAAAATGAAAGATTCACTGGTCCATACATTGTCACCTTTTAATCTTTCAAATGCTATGAGAAATTTACAAGGTTTTTATAAGATTTAAGAAAATGGCTTTTTAAACTGTATGTTATAAAATTACAAGAAAAGTAAGAATCGGCTAACAAATTTGTAATGGCACTACAGGGATTAAACTAGAGAATTCCAAATATCTGGGAAAACGACAAAAAAGACCAATTGATATCATTAGGGCTTCAACAATTTGGGAGAGACTGACCGTGCAAGGGCTGTACAGCCAGTCAAGGTCGTTAAAAACTTCCATCGTAGGAGTTGATATCAAGTGCAAAATTATTTTTTTCCGTTACAGCCTATAAAAAAATACATCTTTCTAAAAATGCATGCATTATGAAAAAAATGCGGGGAGGAGAGAAATATTCACACATATTTGTATTCTATCCAACTGAATATTGTAACTTTTACCGCAATTTTTTGACAAATTTGTTCCCACAAAATATTCACACTTGGAAAATCCAACTATTGGCACTTTTCGATAAAAATCCGCAAACATATAATTTAGTTCCCTTCATTCATGTCTGCTCATTGCTTGTTGTCTCTTTGTCACATTCCCCATTTCCGTTCTACATGGTCTATCCTATATACTACCACAGAGTTGAGAAGTGCTCATTGGTTGTCGTCTCTTTGCCACATTCCCCATTTCCGTTCTCAATGGTCTATCCGGTAACAAGAGCGCAATTATTCGTAATGCATTTTCCATAGGATACCACTAGTGTTCCGTATTTTTTTTCTTCTCGAAGACTACACAAACTAGGGTAAAACGGGTAGCAGTTCCTGTTACTAGAAATGTCAGTGTTGCATTACAATTAAAAAAATATATAGGGTCATGCGGCTCAAATTGACTTAAAATGCAGTTGAAAAAGATCGTCTACTTTTTTCGCTTAATGAAAAAGGCATATTTTTCATGGGTCCGACGTACAGAAGTGGAAGATATTTTCTATACTTCGTAAAATGTGAATATGATTTTCGGCAATTTTTAAACCTAATTGGATAAGCCTTCGATTTAATGTAATTCCAATCCTGTATCAACCAATCAGAAGCCGTATAGGGTTATATTCTGAGTACCATTAAATGTAAACAAATAATTGCGCTCTTGTAACCATCCTATACTACCACAGAGTTGAGAAGTGCTGATATAAACAAACGTAACAAAATTCTAACATAATACAGTTATTATTTTACCTTTATTGCTACGTTCAGTTGTAAGTAGTTCCGGTTATATTTTCTGTTGGTTTTGCGATGCAGAATTTGCGAGCGGGATTTTTATGAAATGATTTATTTTTTAGTTTATATATCAATCAAAACCAGACTTATATATGGCGTTCATTATCACTGAACTAGTATATATTTGTTTAGGGGCAAGCTGAAGGACGCCTCCGGGTGCGGGAATTTCTCGCTAAATTGAAGACCTGTTTGTGACCTTCTGCTGTTGTTTTTTTCTATGGTCGGGTTGTTGTCTCTTTGGCACATTCCCCATTTCCATTCTCAATTTTATTATAAACTTTATTAACTGATAAAAACGATCTTCCATTTATTTTCAATTGAAATATGCAAGAATTCAACACTATTCCTTTTCTAACTATGTATTTCCTAACTGTATATTTATAAATATTTTCAGGTCAGAGTATCATTCGATTTTGTAAAACTTCTGCCAGAATATATTCAGTTGAAATAACCTCATAACCCATAACACTCTATCAAATAATTGACTCCTTAACCTTCAACGATTAATCACCGAAATGAAATTTATTTTAGGAATTTTGAAGTTTGATTTTCCACTTTCTTCAACTAAATAGATGAGGAATTAAAATATTAAAATTTGCAAACCACTGTTCCATTATTAAAAACAATAAATATAAAAACGTAATCAATTACTTTTCTAACTAACTTTTTATTGCAAAAGATTTCAAACGATCAATAATTGTAAGTTGCATTTATATCTTATCTGAAAAGTCTTTAAATGTTATTAAAATTATAATTAGCTTTCTCAAAAGATCGAGTGATTCTGAAATGTGTGTATAGAATTATGAAAGCCCGATGTAGTTAATATAAATTATACTGTTTGGAACCATGATAGCACTTCTGTGAATATCGCCACACACAGCACTGTTACACTGTGACATTTATGCTGTTCTTCAAGTGGTTCTTGTTAGCCTGACGAGTCAAGTCATTTCCAACTAAGGGAGCTACCATTTGATTTTTATGGGGGGGGGGGGGGGGGGGGGGGCTAGGATGAAATTTGAAAAAATAGGCAGGACAGGAGTTTTGAGTAAAAAAAAAGGCAGGATGTGACACTTGCAAAAAAAAAGTCAGGACGACAATTTAGGTAAAAAAAAAGTCAGGATAAACTAAAAAAAAAAAGGCAGGACCGATTAGAGTGAAAAATAAAAAGGCAGGACAGAGATTACAGCTAAAAAAAATGCAGGACAAAATTGTTCATTCTAGCCCCCCCAACATGTTTTACAGCTTATTATACATTGGCCTAAAGAGTTTATACGATGTACGTAACATGTTTTACAGCTTATTATACATTGGCCTAAAGAGTTTATACGATGTACGTAACATGTTTTACAGCTTATTATACATTGGCCTAAAGAGTTTATACGATGTACGTAACATGTTTTACAGCTTATTATACAGGGGCCTAAACAGCTTATACGATGTACGTAACATGTTTTACAGCTTATTATACAGGGGCCTAAACAGCTTATACGATGTACGTAACATGTTTTACAGCTTATTATACAGGGGCCTAAAGAGTTTATACGATGTACGTAACATGTTTTACAGCTTATTATACAGGGGCCTAAAAAGCTTATACGATGTACGTAACATGTTTTACAGCTTATTATACAGGGGCCTAAAGAGTTTATACGATGTACGTAACATGTTTTACAGCTTATTATACATGGGCCTAAAGAGCTTATACGATGTACGTAACATGTTTTACAGCTTATTATACAGGGGCCTAAAAAGCTTATACGATGTACGTAACATGTTTTACAGCTTATTATACAGGGGCCTAAAGAGCTTATACGATGTACGTAACATGTTTTACAGCTTATTATACAGGGGCCTAAACAGCTTATACGATGTACGTAACTATATGGGATTTGCTCGTTGTTAAAAGCTGTGCGCTGATCTACAGTTCTAACATTCACGTCATATACATATAGATCCCTCATTCGAAATATACCACAACTCCTTATTTTGCATAGAGGTTCCTTCTATAACACATATACGACACAAATCTCAATTGACTATATATATATAAGATTGTCTGTTTCCCTGCCGAAGGATTGGTGACTCTCTACGGACATTCCGTCTTCGTCCATCAGGAAAAGAATGACAGACAATGAAATAGACAATAGCGCTGGAAGTAGTGTTAGACACCAACAATTAACCAATGAGTTTAGCCCATAGATTAAGGTGGTCCTTAAGTTCAGATAGTTTAAACTTCATATGACAAAACTTATCCTTTAAAATGTATGTGAAATTAAGGTCATAAAACTGTATTAATCATTTCCAACTATACAAATAAAAACTTTCCTATCCTTTTTATCAAAATTTGGGAAAGTTAACCAATATGAAAAATAAACAGTTATTAAAAATCGTTTAGTTTATTTACAAGGTTCAAATGAGTTTCTGACCACTTTGAACCCATCATATTTATTATATTATTGATTTAATATTCCAAGCTTCTTAAGTTACATCATTAACCTAGCATGTCCTAAAAGAAACGTCTTCAAATCAATTTCCAATCAATTACTTAAAGGATCTTTTTAATAATTTGTAAAGACATTCTTCAGTAATGATAAATTTGCTATAAATTTTACGACGACAATTATAAATGTAAGTGTCAAAACTGTCCATAAAATTTGCTTGATTCATTTGGTAAATAAATGATTATCGCTATCACGATTTAACATGCTGTTTAAATGTGATCGATTTCATGCTCAATTAATTCAAGTGCTTATAAGAATCTTAAATATTATTAACTAGAGCGCTATGAAATCTCTTTAAATTGCAATTATGCGTTCAAGAACGGCTGTCTTTAACAATTGGTAAACACTTGATCACTCAAATGAGCCGTTACAGCATTAACACAAAATTACATCTTATCTTTAAGTACAACAGTGAAATTAACAGGTATCTTCAAGAAACTGATATGTTTTCGTTTAAGTGTTGTAGGCCAAAACCGTTTCTAAATGAACATTTTAAAGAAATTTAGTTTAAACATATTTTATTTGCATAAGAAGCAAGAGGGATTGGACACAAGTTATAACAACATTTTTTAAAAAGAAATAAATACAATTTTAATTTTGATTTTAATTGATTGCCCAAAGGGGCTTTGACTATAAGATATGAAAAAAAAACTAGAATATGATTTTGTTTGTTTCAATCATTAATACAAGTGAAATAATGAAATGATTATTCGTTTTAGCAGCCAATTTGTTTTTTTTTAATATAGTTAAAGAAAACATCGCTGATGAATTATACACTTGCAAGTGAATAATTTGACCTCATTGAAATCGTATTCATGTGACCTTCAACTTAAATTATTAGCCGTGGGCAGTCTTCGGAAGTCCTCTCGATAATTGATAAGATGGCGTCTAGACTAAATAACATGAAATTCTGACATATTTTATCGAGTACATGCATTGTTAACTGTTTATTTCAGACTTATTGTAATTTTGTTATACATTTTAGTATGTTAGAAATAAAAAAGAAGAATTGAATGAAGTCAATCGCTAAACATGAATTTGACAGCTAGTGCCAATTTAGAGTCTAGTGGGAAGTTATTCGTGCATATAAAGGACAAGACATTAAGGATAAACAATGATTAAAGACTCAATTCATAGCAATTTTACATTGTTCTGTAAAATACTTGTTGTTATTTTTTATTTTCATTTTGGTATGTTGTGTCACAACTATAAACATGTAGTTTATGACAATAAAGATTTTAATTGAATTGATTTGTAAAATACACGTTGTTTGCCTTTTCTTTTGATACATGATAAACCGATTTTTCGTATTTTTATTTTTTTTCTTCTAGAAAGGTTTCAGGCGATTCACTCAATAAAACTGTAAAGATAGTAACATTTTCCAACTTGTAGAAATTATAACAAATCATAGAGCTATGGAAACGCTATAGAGCCATGTTATTGTCAATAATCAAAACAACATTTTCCCCCAGACAGTGATGATTTTCTTTAGAACGTAAGTTCTATCATTAGAATCGCCAGTAAAATTAGCTTCTAACAATGATTACATAGTCTGAAAGTAATTGGAATCACTAGAATTCCGTTGTTTAAATGTATAGGTGCTTTTTAAAGGACTGAACTTATTTTCCACAAAAGAAGTACTTTACAGTGCATGGACATAAGTAAACCGCAATTTCATATAAAATCCTTTTTCATAGTGACAACATGAAGTCGATAGTGCTAGGATATTTTGAATTACATGCCAGGTGTTGAACAATACAGAATTGTTTGAACTGATGTGTGAATTCTATTTGTTGGGGACGAGAACATTGTCAAATTAGTAATACTTACACAAGGTTTGTCCTATAACAGATGCCCAACGGCGGGAAGTTTTTTCTGCCGCTAGAACAGACTCAACATGAAGTTTTATCAGATAAGACAATTTACACCTACTTGTACATATAATTACCAAGGATTTTTAACGTTACATACAAACTGACATTCACTCTCTCTTCTACAATATACAATAGAGGCAATTCAGAGCTTGATAAATAAAATATCAGAATCATACGTCTATTCTTAAAGACCTAGTGTTGCCCTAGAGACGGTCTTCAGGAATAAACATACGACTCCAGGTGCGGGAATGTCTCGCTATATTGAAGACCTGTTAGTGACCTTCTGCTGTTGTTTTTTTCTATGGTCGGGTTGTTGTCTCTTTGACACATTCCCCATTTCCAATCTCAATTTTATATGTTTGTGTATTAATTTTGTTAGAAGGTTGAGGTCTCGTGAATATATCACATAAGACCTAGTGTTGCCCTAGAGACGGTCTTCAGGAATAAACGTATTTTTTTTTATTAATTTTGTTGGAAGGTTGCTGTCTCGTTAATATATCCCATCATCTCTTTTCCCTTCGAAGGTACAAAATAATTAAGAGGACACAAAGTATAAACAAGCAAATTAAAACTAATCTACAACATATACAAGACACAAGAAACACAAAATTAATATTTGCATTGCTGTAAAACGAGCTAAGCATATAATTGCATGTAACAATTGTATACTAGAAATGTAATTTTGTTAAAACTTCGCACATTAAACATGTTAACTGCGGCATGGGCGTTGAAGGTCGTACGGTGACCTATAGTTGTTAATTTCTGTGTTATTTTGGTCTTTTATGGGGAGTTGTCTCATTTGCAATCATACCACATCTTCTTTTTTTGTAAAACGAATAATACTAAAACCTTGTCTACAGCATGATATGAAGCATTGCGTCTGGCGTTTATATCAAATTTTAATTCTGGTATCTATGATGAGTTTATTATATATTTTTGAAATGACAAGAGATCGTGACTCCTGGAGCTCTATCGCAGTTTCCTCGTATGGCTAAATGTTCCAACTCATGGGCTCTGGACACCTTTGAGCAATGTTCTGATGAGGCTCCTCACTCCACTTATAGGGCTCAGATCGGGTACCGATGGTTTGGTTGCGAAGTCTAGATGCAAGGTTGGGATAGGTTAAAGGAACATAAGGAAATGTCGAGTCCGTATCATTACCTTAATGTATGTAATTGGTTCATACATGTCTGAAACCTTAAAAGTCTCAAATGTATGTATGTGACACAAACATCTTTTTTTTTTAATATATAAACCTATATTAACCTTATTTTTAATAATCATTTTTACAAAGACAAGTGCCTGTGTGTGTGGAGGGTAGTATGGGGTTGAACTTTATAACTAATGTATTTCTGTGTGTATGTGTCTTTAAATAGTAGTTTAATCTTAATATATTGAAATAACCTATATCTTTTTGTAAATTGTATACACCTGACCATGAGCTTCAAACAATTGACAATGTTTCATATGGTCTTCATATAAGAAAAGGTTACTTTCTCTCTTTCCCTGAGATGTTGATAGTTGTCAATTAATTGTCACACTTTCGAAAGAAATAAAATATCAATCTAAATTGCACAATAACAGATTGAGTTTTGCACCGTTGGTACACATGTACGTACGTCAGCAAAGTAGAATCAGAAAATACATGTTTGTTAAAGATAATATCGATTTACTTCGGATTTTGAAAAACTTATTTGTAACTCCCAGACTGTCAGCATGACATGTAGTATATATAACGTATTCTAGATATCCAATTTAGCCAATTTTGTCATTTAATCCCGTGCATTCTCATAAATACTTGTTCCATCGTTTGAACCCTTTAGACTACTGATATTAAAAAAATTTCATTCTAAATATCTAGGGGGTGGGAGCGGGGGGGGGGGCATTTGATTTCGAAGGAAAATGGAAAATCATTGTTTCTTTTAAAAATTTGGTATACAAATATTATCTTTAATTTATAAAAAATCGTGTTCTTGAAAGTTATTGCAAAGTGTGTGTGTGTGTGTGTGTTAAATAAAATTTTAAAAAGGTTGGTTTCGAGAACTCTTCTCCTGCAAAAGATAAATGGTCGGTTTTAATATTTCGACATGATTTCGAGAAAATCAATACGACACCATTGTGATGGAAGAATTAGCATGTTTGACCATCATTATGTGTGCATGATATTGGCAATAATCAGTGCAAAAAGTTCTAAGACCTCTTCGCTAAATGTGATTGTTTCCTGCATATATTTCTAACCTTAAATGCTATATACGCAATAGTAATTACACAATGAAACATTGAACCAACGACACACAAGTAAAATGATTCGCAGCTTGATACGATCACAGAGGTCGAACTAGCCAAATATAGACACAACATTCAAGCTTGATATACAGCTCTGAATTTTGGACTGTGATTAGGCAGCAACCATTTGGTTTTCGGGGGGGAAAAGGGGGGGGCTGTAATGATTTTTGTTGCTTTTTTGGCGAAAAACAATCTATTTTTTTTTAAGACCAGACGAAACCTTTTTTGTTTTCTCCCCCCCCCCCTCCCCCCTCCCCCCTCCCCCCAGAAAATCAAATGCTTGCTGTCTAAGATATTTTACACAGCAACGGTTTCTGACACAGAATGAATATGGTATAAGAACTAAAAATTTGAAATTGGACATTTACCTATTATGATCCGATATCCATAATCGGAATACATGGTTAGAATCAGCATATCAAAGAACCACAAGAATTTTTTTTTTTAATAAAAACCCACAAAAAAGTATAATATTGGTCCCTTTGAACCTCAATAAAGACCAATTTGATAACGAGGCCCGAAATCCCAAATCGAAAAAGAACGGTTAGACTCATTATATCAAAGAAAACCATTACTGTAACATCAATTTTTTGTTGAAACCAAACAAGTTTCATTTTTTTACCCTTATTTGGACTTACTTAAAACTAAACTAAAAACCGAAAATATAAATCGGGCCCAAAATGTTGAATATTAGGTTAGATTCACTAGCATATCAAACAACCCCAAGAATTTCACTTTGTTGAAATCAAACAAAAAAGGTATAATTTGACGACAACATCGATATATCGCCATAGCATTATGATACGGCCGCATTTGTTTGCGGTCACATAAACATAACAAAACATTTAACATTTTACTTTAAAAATATGTTGGGGTTCGTGTTGTTTATTCTTAAGTTTTCTATGTTGTGTCATGTGTACTATTGTTTTTCTGTTTGTCTTTTTCATTTTTAGCCATGGCGTTGTCAGTTTGTTTTAGATTTATGAGTTTGACTGTCCCTTTGGTATCTTTTGTCCTTCTTTTGTAATATAATTACTACCCTTTTTAGGGTAAACAGCGATTGTAATCGAAACAAATAGATAATTGGTTCTAGGGTGGGGACATTTTCAGTCTTATTACATTATCTGGATACCGTCAGTATCATGAGTATGTGCCTGTCAGGAACATTGTGTATTCGTCTGTTTACAATACAGTTTATACATTCTAATCGGCATCATCAACAATTAACATATTTTATTAATTTGTTTACATCCTCAGATATAACATGATAGGTATAATATTGACAAATCTCTCAAAACAAATGTAACAAATTAAATATAGCTACACGAAAAGTAGTCTTGAACATTTCAAATTAAGTAGTCCGAGGTGTTTGGATAAATTTTCTTTCTGTTTTGTGTAAACATTTAGAATAAGCTTTTTTACTGTTTACACATTCAGAGGTTTTAACCAAAAAGCAAATGTATTATTGTGCCATAAAAATACTTATAATAGTTTTGAGTTTTACAGAATTTCGTACACGGTGAAACATATTCCAAACCACACTTGTACAATTAGTACAGTCATGCTTCATATATATATAAGCGATTCTTCGCTAAATTGAGTAGATAAGTATTGCTTTTAATTTATATTCTGTTTGTCCATTGTTTTTTTGTTTTTTTTTCCTTTTCGTCAAACCTACCGCAGTGAGACGAAAGATCATATCATTATCATTGTTTGCTTATTGTTTTGTACAGTTCTTGTATATTGTTTTGTACAGTTCTTGTATATTGTTTTGTACAGTTCTTGTATATCGTTTTGTACAGTTCTTGTGTATCATTTTGTACAGTTCTTGTATATTGTTTTGTACAGTTCTTGTATATTGTTTTGTACAGTTCTTGTATATTGTTTTGTACAGTTCTTGTATATCGTTTTGTACAGTTCTTGTATATTGTTTTGTACAGTTCTTGTATATTGTTTTGTTGCATCACTGTCTCTCAAATAGGGGAGAGTTGGGTGTTCACTAACATAAGTCAATACGTGAACCTTAGAACTTATTTTTTTATGCAAATCTAATATTTCAACTGAATTGTAAATTATACCTCAGTGTTTTCATTATCATCTGTGTGGAGGATAATATTTTCTTTTTATTGTAAATCAGGACAATTTGGGTATGTTGAGAGTGGTGTTAAATATAAAGTGAGGAGATAATTAATGTTTTTATTTCGATATTAATTTTTACCAACGTGAAAGGTCAAAATACTACCAATGGATGACACTTCTAGGGTTTTTATTGGTAGAGGTAATATTCCACCTAAGTCCAACAGCCATTTTATTTACTTTTCTGTGAACAAAACCCATATTAGATAGATATAGGAAGATGTGATATGAGTGTCAATGAGACAACTCTCCATCTAAGTAATAATTTATGAAAGTAAACCATTATAGGTCAAGGTACGGCATTTAACACAGAGCCTTGGCTCACACCGAATAGCAAGCTATAAAGGGCCCAAAAAAATACTAGTATAAAACCATTTTAATGGGAAAAAAAACGGTCTATATAAAAACGAGAAACGAGAAACACGTATGAACTACATAAACAGGCGACAACTACTGTACATCAGGCAGATTCCTGTCTAAGGACACGTCAGGTGCAAACATTTGCAGCGGGATTAAACGTTAAAGTACGATTGTTTTGCTTCATAGAATATGGAATGTTTATTCCTACTAATAAGACAAAAGCATCTTACTTGTTTGTTTGTGCATGCCGAAAAAAAACCTGTTCCACATAAGAAACGGGTTTGGATCCAGCAAATACATTTAATTTGCTGCTTATACATGTATACTTAATATACCTGTCCGAAATCAGGAGCCTGTTTTTTTTTTGTTTGCTTATTATCGTTGTTTGGCATAAAAAATTGCCATTATTTTGATGCATATACATGTATGTGCATAGTGGTGAAAATATACCACCCATGGGCGCTCTTATAACTTGTTTGTATATAAACTGTCCATTAAACCTAAATTCATTGTTTTTTAGAAATAATTTAACAAATGCAGTTAAACCTTTTTTGTTGGGAATCTTTAAAGGATATTCTTGTGCATCAATTAATTCTACTGCATTGATAACCGTTTCTTTTAAATTAACAATGATCATATTTGTGTACATTTACGTTACATCATAGGCAATAAGAAAGCATTCTCTTTTTATCTTGTGTGTAACTCTATTTTATTAATGAAATCCGTTGTATCTGGAATTCAATTCTAAAGTTATGCCTCTTCAATAATGGTTTTATATTAGGTCAAATAATTTGTCAATCTCAATCCATCTCGTGGGAGTGTAACACCTATTATTATCGGTCGTAAGGAACATTAATTAATGTACATTGTATCATACTAGTTGATCAGTTCGCAATGCCTCATTAATTATTTCTAAATGAATTTTATGAATGTTTGGAAGACTGATGTACATGTGTCCATGTTTTGAATCATTATTATTCTTTAAAAATTATACGTATGGATAGCTATTTCGTTTTTTTCTATATAGATTTTCAACTATATATTTTATTATCATATAGCATATAAGTCAGTAAGCAATCAGTGTAAAGTTCTTTATTGCCATGTTTTAAATATATTGAATACCCCGTATGGAGGTGCTCTTAATTGAAGGATGCTAATACAGATAAGAAGAAAAAATGTTCCGAATGAACAAAAAGAAAGTTTCCGAATATTCCTCCAATATTTCTAACTAATAAATATGCGTGAACCCTCAGGGGTTCACGCAATAAGAGAACTCTTATTGTTTTCCTGATCTATTTTGAGTATATACAGAATAGTCTGACCAATTGATTATATATCAAGGAAATCTAATTTTTCTTCACTGCCTAATTATGCTTTGTCTTCCCGATCACGTCAGCAGTCAAACACAATTAGATACAACTGTGATTAGGGCACTTAACATTAATTACTTGGGTTACACGTCTGACATTGCTGTTAAACAACAGTGCGAACAACTTTCCCGCCCAAATGAGCCGTGAAACCATCATGGCGATGTTATCTAGCAGACGTACTAGAAGCTCGTGATGTTTGGGTGTAAGATAATGGTATAACTCAAGGTGTTTATTTGATATGAAATAAAGCTAACTACAACTTAATTTTAAATTGTATCGAACAGCAATTACATGAAGATGTGTTATTATGAATCAATAGACCGAATTTATTTTCGTACTTTTTGGCGATTTGTAGTTTTTCTGTGGTTTTCTTCACTCGTCTTTATTCTTGTATTGCTTTGGTATTCTTAATTTGTTATATTCTTTCTAACTGTGAATCTGTAAATTTCGATTGAGTCCTGTTCCGGATTGTAGCAGTGTGTGTAGAGTGGCATGACGGGTGATGTATGCATGGAAGGAGACCCTTACCCTGCCGACGGTCCCTGTCTTGCTCATTTTAAAATTTCGTTTGATTTCTTGATTTTTTTATATAATCTTGATTTGTATCTTTTTAATGGAAAATAGTTGTCGTAAAGACTGCTCAATGTCTCTGGTTTGTATTCTTATCTCTACTGTCCTTTGTCTATATGTCTTTTTTATGTTTCTTTGTTACATATGGCGTGGTTGTCACGGTAGTCATTGTGTTACCTGCTATGATAGAAATTTGTAATTTTGTCTTTCAATTTTGCTAATGTGCTTTGTCTATATGCAGTGGCGGATCCAGCCATTTTAAAAAGGGGGGGTTCCCAACCCAGAGTAAAGGGGGGGGAGGTTCCAACTATATGCTCCCATTCAAATGCATTGATCAGCCAAAAATCCGCCACTGATATGTATTTTAATGTTTCTTAGTTAAATATAATGTGTACTTATACATCCAGTCATTGTGTTATGATAAATTTGTGTATTCTTGTCTGTCATTTTTGCTGGTGTGTTTTGTACATACATGTACCATAATGTCTTTTTGTATTTCTTTGTTAAATATTTCTTGGTTATTTTAGTGATTAAGTTTATAACACAATGTTGACTGTTTTACTTCAATTTTGGACATTTTTACCTATTGTGTCTGTTTGTTTTGTTCACATATCCTTGTCAATATAATAAAATTTAATGCGACTGTCAAACAATAACTATAAAACCAGGTTTATTTCCCCATTTTCTACATTTAAAAATACCTGTACCAGGTAAGGAATATAACAGTTGTTATCCATTCGTTTGGTGTGTTTGGGCTTTTGGTTTTGCCATTTGATTAGGAACTTTTTAATTGTGTTTTGAGTTTTCATCGGAGTTTAGTATATTGAAAAAAAGATTGAATATATGTCTCTAACTCACGACATGATGATATAGAATTTAACATGACATAATTTAATTAACATTAGATATATGTTTCATTATAATACGTTATTTTGATTGGCTAGCACCATTATCGTGTCATTCGGAAATTAACCTTCATTCAAAATGAAATGCAATATCCATGACACGAGCTTCTACAAAACAGTGCACAGGTAAAATAGAAAGGAAACTTGATAGAAATTGTGTTTTCAAGATCCTAGCAAAGAAAATGTAATTATAAGTATTTAATGCTTCTTTAAAGTTTTAGTAATTCTATAAGGTTGTAAACTCATTTTTCATACAAAATGTATTACGGTCACAATAATCACCTTTTATTAATTAACTTATTTGTACTATGGTATGATTTCTTTTCTGGACACCTACTACCAACGTTAATTTGATATAACATTGATACCGTTGCTACTGTAAATGATAGTAGAACCTAATCTATAACAAAAGGTAATTCCGTGTAGATGTCAGTAATTGAAATAAGTAAAGTTACACTATACTAATATCAGTTAACCAGAATTCTGTTCTTTTGATAATTGGTTTGTTTTAGTTTAAAATTGATGAGAAAGTATTCGCATGTAATGCGATAGACTGAAAAAAACAAGTATTTTTTTTTAGGTGACAAGGTCAGTTCTCGGTCATATATAGAATCGTAGGTACAAGAAACGTCAGATTTCGTACTTAAAGTGTAAAAGTCTACGTTATACGGGAGAGGATGCGATTCTAATTTATAATCTTTAATTAAATACAAGAAAGTATAATGGGATGCCTTTTCACTGAATATCAATATACATAAAGTACATGTATCTGATTATAAAAAAAACATGATTTACATGACACTTTCAAAGGAAGGAAGGGGTCGAGGTTTAATTTGAAGGGAAGTGTCACTAGCATATTAAAAAATGAATAGCAATCACATTATTCCTTTCAAACATAGTTCTGCATGCTGGTTATCAACGAAAAACAGGGAAAACGTGTTTTACGTACATTGTATACATTCATAGATCTGTTTCATAATATTGATTTCATTATATCTCTGAAAGTATATATCCTGCTCTATGCATGTGAAAGTCTTTATTTTCATTTAGATATCATAATCATATTATTATGGATCGTCGTGGTCTATTACATAATAGAAATAAATCATCAAAATCAAATAGAATACATAAAATCAATTTAAAAAACCACAAATTTCTGTGATGGCAGTTACTTATCAGTTATTCTTTTATGACGGCAATTATATAGCAAATGGTTACAGTAATAAAACCAACTCCAGTATATTTTGTATAATTCTAGTTCATTTTTATTTCCTTATTCTGATAAATTAGGTCAAAAATCATTCAATAATCCCGTCCTTGTATTTAGTAAGACCCATTATTTTTTTCTCCTCTGTATACTTATTTCCGGAATTCAGCCTGATTGGTCCGGCTAATGATGATCATTATAATGATTTAAGTACTGCAACTTGATTTATTATCCTAATATGGAGATGTGGTCGTGACTTTAAAGAGACTAAATGACATGGATTTGAGCAACTCATTAGGTCATCGTACCGCCTACAACAATGAGCTAACATATACCGTATACCCCTTTCACTGATGTGTTACATGTATTGGTTGACTTTTTTTTATATACAAGATGTTGGACAGTTTAGGTGATACATATAGTTTGTTTAAAGATTAAATGTTTATCCACTTAAAGAGATAATTGCTTTAACTGTTTTGTAATAGATTTGACAAGTAACATAACATTGATGGAAGCTAAATAAAATAACATTTTGCAGAATGTTTCTAGGTGTAAATAATGATAATTGAAGTACGATAAGACCTTTCTAGAGTATTTAAGAGTCTGTGCTTCGAGATCTTGTATAATTAGATGATTCTGTATCACATCAAATATGAAGTTCACTCAAGACGTTGGCAAAATTATAGTAAGAGAAGCAGAAAGACAGTCAGAGGAGACACTACGTAAGCAATCAAAATTCACAAGTTCAACAAAAAATCTGACAAGTTAAAGGGCGGGTTGAGTGCTCACAACATGTATATAAACCCGCAACAGTTTTCGTGTGTCTGTCCCAAATCATGATCCTGTAGTGCGGTAGTTGGGTTGGTTTATGTCTGTCATATGTGTGTCGTAAATATATCTTTAATAATAAGGACGTTAGATTTCTCAATTGAATTGTGTCAATTTATTTTTATGTCGCAACGATTTATAGCCGATTATATGGAATGGTTTTCACATTTTTAAAGACCATCGGTCTTCTTTATTGACTTTCGTGGATAGTTGTCTCATTGGCAATCATAGATGATACAAAAGCTTCTACTAGCTAGAATTTTCTAAAAACCAGTGTTAAAAAGAAAAAGAAATCAGTCCACAAAACATTTCACAGAGTACTGATGATTGAGCAATACGAACCCAAACAAAAACATATATACTACGTAAGAAATCCGGGGATGAACAGAAACAAAACAATTTTCATTGTTTGTTGTTGTTTGTCTTTGCTTTATTTGTCTACTTTTTTTGGAAGTGTCGGTTGACGATGTGCAATTAAGTCTATGGTGAAGCAATGTCCAGTTTTGTGCAGTATTGTTTATTGTTGTGTAGTGCTTTCAAGTGTTCTTCTGGATTGACCAGTATTGTGCAGTACTGTCAAGTGTTGTTCTGGATTGACCACTATTGTGCAGTACTGTCAAGTGTTGTTCTGGATTGACCAATTTTGTGCAGTACTGTCAAATGTTGTTCGCTATTAATATTGATCTGTATTGTGATTTACTGTCACGTGTTGTTCTAGATTGAATACTATTGTGCAGTACTATCAAGTGTTGTTCTGGATTGACCACTTTTGTGCAGTACTGTCAAGTGTTGTTCGGGATTGATCTATATTGTGAAGTACTGTCACGTGTTGTTCTGGATTGACCACTATTGTGCAGTACTGTCAAGTGTTGTTTTGGATTGACCACTTTTGTGCAGTACTGTCAAGTGTTGTTCGGGATTGACCAATATTGTGCAGTACAGTCAAGTGTTGTTCTGGATTGACCACTATTGTGCAGTACTGTCAAGTGTTGTTCGAGATTGACCTGTATTGTGCAGTACTGTCACGTGTTGTTCTGGATTGACCAGTATTGTGTAGTACAGTCAAGTGTTGTTCGGGATTGACCAATATTATGAATTACAGTCAAGTGTTCGGGATTGACCACTATTGTGCAGTACAGTCAAGTATTGGTCGGGATTGACCACTATTGTGCAGTACTGTCACGTGTTGTTCTGGATTGACCAGTATTGTGTAGTACTGTCAAGTGTTGTTCGGGATTGACCAATATTGTGCAGTACAGTCAAGTGTTGTTCTGGATTGACCACTATTGTGCAGTACTGTCAAGTGTTGTTCGGGATTGACCACTGTTGTGCAGTACTGTCTAGTGTTGTTAGGGATTGACCAGTAGTGTGCAGTACTGTCAAGTGTCAAGTGTTGTTCAGTGTTGCCCAGTATTTCCAGTTTTGTTAAGTAGTGTATAGTGTTGTCCATGCATTATTACAGCAACTGTTATCCATTTCTTGACATTGTTGTAATTAATAATGTGTTTTTTTTTAAATTAATGTTAAAAAGAAGTGTCTGACAGTTTCAAAAAGTGCCCAAATTGCAAATTATCACTGAAACTGTTGACAAATTATAATTCAAGTCATTATGTCCAGTAGATCTTGAAAAAAGTATATCGAAACATAAGTTGGAACGGACGAAAGGGAGGTCAAGGTGACTGCAATAGAGCACTTCTGCAGTTTAAATATAATTACTCAAACCTATACCTCCGATCTGATCAAAATACAGATTCGGTTACCAAGCTTTGCTTACCAGGATCTAACAATATGACGATATGACAATACTTCGGTTTACTCTCTGTTCTGGTAATTATTAAATCAGCCAATGAAGACCCAATCTTCTTGTACGTATGGACAAATGTACTTATCTGACGAAACCAGGGTTCAGAAAGTAGAACGCAATGGTTTTTATCGATTCGTGTAAGCGAAGCTTGAACGTATGGTATGCTTTTTAATTAAATTGCTACATGTATACGTCAAACTGAATATTTCTATTAGCGTACATGTAGGGTCATCTGTTTATACAGTCAGTAGAACACATGTTCACTTAAGAAAAATTCAATATAACCCCATTCTTGATCTTGATATTATAGACATTCTTATGTTTATCAACATTTTATTTCATTTCATATAAAACACTATCATAAATTGTGTGTACCAAAAGATAATATTTATTTATGTTACTTGAAAGAAATATGAAGACCTTGTTATAATTAAATGTCCGGTCTGCTTTCTGGTTGATTACAACTGAATTAGTTTTTTTTTAGTGTGAAAAAATAAACTTGCTAAACAAAAGCGCAAAAAGTTCAGTTCACGAAGTTATGAATTGTAGTAAAGATTACAGATGATAATAAGACATGCTCACGAAGTTATACACTGTAGGTTATAACTAATAAACAAACAAAAAAGATATTGATTCAAAATAGGAACAAAATTGTGGTAGTTTAAAACAAGAGCTGTCAAAATGACAGTAAACCGGATTCTTTAACATTTATTTGTGTCCTGGCATTTATCATTATCACGAGGACCAAAATTCCTAATAGGTAAAATTTATAATCATCAATATCAAACTTGACTTTCATGTTGTCAACAATAACAACATATAAACTAGATAGAAAACGACCCTCTAGCAGGACAAACTGCGTGCCCTTAATGCATAAAGTAAGAAAAAATTACTACCGTAACTCATTTTTTTAATCTTTCAAGAACCATATCTCCTGATCGATATAAATTAAAATCGTGAATATCAAACTTGCCCTTCATTTTGTCATCAGTAACAACATATTAAAATTTTAAAAGCTTTGGTTGAAAGGTTCATGAGTAAATGCACGGACACTACTGGAAACGACATTTTTTAAACTTTCAAGAACCGTAACTCCTGAACGGTAAAAGTCAAAATCGTCATTATTGAACTTGACCTCCATTTTGTTGTCAGTAACAACATATTAAAATTTTAAAAGGTTTGCCTGAACGGTTCATGAGTAAATGCACGGACAACATTTGGTTGCCGCCCGCCCGGCCGAAGGTCCGCCGTACATCCCCAAATCAATAACCGACATTTTTGTCACAAAAATCCGGTTAAAAATTAAAAGATGTAAACATAAGTGATGGTAAAGAATATAGAAATTCAGTTATTTTTTTTTTTGCCGTTAGTTTTCTCGTTTGAATAGTTTTAAACTTGCCATTTCGGGTCCTTTTGTAGCTTACCATGTTGTTTGATCTTTTCTTATTGTTGAAGGCCGTACGGTGACCTATAAATGTGATAGCGTCGTCGTCAGTTGATCTCTGAGCACTAAAAATTTGTCTCATCTTCTTTATGTTTATATTTTCAGTACTGTAGACATGTTTAAACAACACGGTTGTTTTTTTGGTTTTAATTCAATAAATATAAACATTATTTATTGTGTCAGTTTCACCACAGAACAAAAATTACAGACAGTTTAATCTCCAGGACACCACTTTTAACCTTGATTTATAGTAAGCTGATGTTTTCATGCAAAAGCAATTTATGAACTATGCCAGTATAATTTTCAAAAATGTCTGATTAATTAAATATTTAATGAGCTCACAGATAAATAATCAAAATCTTAGAGGTGCATGTAATTTAATTACAACACCAAAATAAACGCATATATGTTTATTTTAAATGCAGTACCTGCATATACAGCGGAGTGGGGTTAATTTGAGAAAGTCTTTGAATTCAGTTAAATTTCAAAAAAAATCAACTGTTAGTAATAACCACAAATCATGCATGCACATCGTCTTCATTTGAATAGAAACTATCAAAGATCAGCCAACAACTCAAAATAGTCCATTAAACAACAAAGAACATTAAGACATGACCCAAGACTGTAAGCCACTAACGAGGTCGATCATGGCTCTGTACAGGCACGTGACCAAACTGTAATTTAATACGTTGCTGTCACATTGACATATCCGTATTCTGTTCATATATGAAGAAAACACCTTAAGAATGTTTGCTAAATCAAGGACAAAACATTTATAAGTATATACACTCCAAAAAAATGAGACGTTACAATCAATGAAATAAAGATCGAATTACAGTCCCATAAGGTCAGATAATTACATTAATCCTAGAAAAATAGCTCAACAATTATATTTGGAAAAAAGATGAACTATACTGTAATTCATTAGTTCTGTTTTTATCATTGTTGACGACCATTTAATCCAAATAACTATACATTGTGTAAATATCTGTATGTAGAGATAAATAAGTTTCATTTCTTGACCATTCAGTTTTCATAGCTGGTAATCTATGATATTCTATCGCTTCGTATGTGAACTGCAATCGCAGAGTTAAAGAGTCAGGGTCGAATTTCCATTCCCTACTTTTTTTCACACAAAGGGTCAGGCAACAAATCCAATTTATAAAAGCCAAATCGCTTGCTATTAAGGGTGTAAATAACTTGACTGATGTGCATATCTTCTATACTATTAAACGAGAAGACCTCATTTTGTGTGTCGCTTCTCTTCCTTCCACAATAAATTAATCATCATGCCTCTGTGTTCTTTAGGTAACATGCATAGTCGCATTTGTCATCCGTTCTTATGATTATTCAGATTAAGTTATTTTGGGAGAAAAACGACAAAATAGGTGTCCGAATATTGTTTCCGTTATCAGACTGACTTTAAGTCATAGATAAGACTTCCGGTTTTAAACATGCACAAGAACAACCAATCGTATGATGGATTACAAAAATAAAATTATAAATAAGCCAATCAGAGCGTTCTCAATATCATGGTTTTTAGATCGCAAGAACCACAACTATTATACCTCCTTAGAAACAATTATGTTTTCGCGTTTATCCACCTGTAAACTACGATTATACTACTATAATATACAGAGACTCTCTGTATTCTGTCTACTTTTTTTCTGAAATATTTACTATCTAAGGGGTCATACCAGTTGCACATATATATTGAAATAAGTAAAACATGTGGAAACAAGAATGTGTCCATAGTATACGGATGCCACATCGGCACTATCATTTACTATGTTTAGTGGACCGTGAAATTGGGTAAAATCTTTAATTTGGCATTAATATTAGAAAGGTCATATCATAGGCAAGATATTTACTAAGTTTCGAGTTGGTTGGACTTCAACTTCATCAAAAACTACCTCGACAAAAACTTTAACCTTAAGCGGGACAGACGGACGGACGAACGAACGAACGGACGAACAGACTAGAAAACATAATTCCCATAAATGGGGCATAAAAATTTATTGTTGATAGTAAAAACTTTGACCTGAAGCCGGACAGAAGGACGGACGAACAGACTAGAAAACATAATTCCCATAAATGGGGCATAAAGATTTATTGTTGAAAGTGAAAGTATGTGTTTGGCAAAAATGAAAGTAGGGTAGAGATTAGAGGGAGGCAGGACTTCTTCGGGACGTCGGGATCGGGTGTTTTTAAGCTCGAAATTTCGGAATTTGTTTTTAACGGGATGCGGGAATATTTTTTTTTTATTTCGGGATGTCGGGATATGAATTTCGTTAAAATACGCACCTCGGGATTTCATGTTTTTAAGCCCGGGATTTTGGGATCAGGGCCCTCAGACCACCCCTCAAATGAGACTTAGTCATTTATACGAGATTCAAATCCTACCATTGGCATGTTAATAGGGCTCTCAAAAGGAAAAGCACTGATGGATTGTCCTAGAAGCATATTTTATTAGATTAATAATGGTCTATAAGCAGTTTCATTTATTTCATGTTTGAAGCGGTGCAAATTTTTAACTTAATTTGACTTTTTCCAAAAAAATGCACTGTAGCAAAGGGGAAGAATAATTGTGGTATAAGGCCAGAAACACGAAAAGTAATTGAATTTAACAGAAAGGAAACACATAACGGACTTCGGAAAAAAGGGAAAGGGCTTTTGATACATTATATGAAATTCTCCAGTCATATTAATATCTTTTACAAAAATTCATCCTACAACAGTTTACAAGCTGTATATGCACGCGATTTCGCGGGTGTGTTCTAGTATCTACTCAAGTTAGGATTTGTTCCGAACAAACGAATTTTTCAACGATAAATTAAAACCACGATTGGAAATCTTAAAGTCACTGTGGCTTTATGCATACCAGTCCAGTTTTAAGAGATAAATAATTTTCATTTCTGATCCATTCAGGGTTTTTTTGTCGCTAAAATTAATCATGTCTGCTTCGATTTCGCGTTAGCCTGCTTATCAAAACGTTCTGGTTATTTGGAATTAAATTGATTTGACAGGCGTTGAAATTCTAATTACAAGTATCAAGCACCGGAAACCTCAGTTTTGTTTAAGAATGGCAAAAACCACTTGCGTGCATGTTAATTATTTGTTATCTGTAAAATTATCACGGATTAATAATAACAGTTCTATTGAACTGGTCAGGAACTTGGTTAAAAATCATTTTCTTATTCCGATCACGCATATTTTGTCGAATATTCAGTTATAACTAGAGACAATGTCCTTTTGTTAAATTAATCTTATCAAATCGCTGAAAATATTTACGAAATAATTGAGGTTTCTTAAACTGTAATGAATGGAATTTTGAAATAAGTAATATATGTCTGATTTTGCTTGTATTTATCAGAATACATTTACTTTATGAGACAAGTGGGAACCAGCTTATGATATATTTAATACATTGTACCTAGCGTATCATATATTAATTAGATAAGTCGTTAATCTTTCAGTGGAGTGCATTTGAAAAATAAAAGGATATGTAGTGTATAGATGAGACAGCAACCCAAATATGATGCTCTCTCTCTCTTTGTCTCTCTTTTATTTTTCTTAAGCCATCCTATATATAGAAAGAACTCTAGCTCTCTCTTTCGCTCACCCTGTAACAAAGCCTGACTTGTACCTCTGTCTCTCTATCTCTGTTCCTTTCTTAAGGCACATGCAACGAGGACTCAATTTCCTCCTCTCTCTATCTCTTTCATTTTTTTTCTCGCTAGAACTTGTGAAACTAATATGTAAACCTACTTGACTGATTAATCGGACGTCGACACTTTGAACATCGTTGTTTGTTTTGACAAATAGTCAGCTTTGAATCTAATAAATGCTCTAACCGTAAGGACTAATTACGATCTTTATCTTGCTGGCAAGTTGTTTATCATCACCTTCTTGTAATATTTACAAGATGAACAATCAGCGTTTCTCATCAAATGAGTGCAAAGGTCATATATTCTTTAACCCTGTTCTGTTTGTTTTGTGGTAATTTGAAAAATTAGTTTCAGGAATAGGTTTTTGTTTATTTAAACTAATCTTGGGGGGAAATGAAGAAATTGAAGAGGATTGGTAATAGGTAAATTGTTTTACATTCAGTTCTCTCAAATCGATACTTTGACCTTTAATAATTTGTTTTAACCTCGCACAAGTCAAGGACAATACAAAGGAGGATATTGGCTTCTTAAAGGAGGACAAGCGCATGGTTTCACAAAAACACAAACTACTTTAATTTGAAGAAAATGATGATGGATATGGTGTGTATCGTCTTGTGCATACAGTTAAGATTAGAACAAGCTTATATCATACATGTATAATAAGAACTCTGATTTGAACAAGGCCGATACACTGACCTAGATTTGAACCGTTAGGGCTTTCATAACCGACTATACCAGGCGCGTAGCTCCCTATACGCCAACACGCAGTTGCGTGCACATCGGTTCGGCATGCAAAAAAAAATATTGCAAAATTAAAAAATTACAAATTAAATTTAAAAGGAAACACACATGTTGTCACTTTTTTTATTTATGAAATGTCATTAAATAACGGCATTTGGTTTCAGAATAGAAGTTTTATTGAAGATCATGCATGACGAAATCGGACAGTGTAACTTGTATCTTTTACAAGATTTGAATTTGTTATACGCAGTCTAACACATGTAGTTTCGGAGCACATTTCACAGAGTACGGTTTATCTGTTTGGAATGAGATGTATCAATCGGCATGAGATTTATCAGAACCCTTCGATATCGTTGAAATTATGCCATGGCGATGTGTTCGACGGACTAACAGAGCAACTCATCCTGCAAACACGCCAAAACAGTATTGGAAAGTCTCATTATATTTTGCGTTTATAGACCATATGAAAATCGAATGCCTATGATAATGGAACTGGAGAGTGGAGTCGCGTCTGGTATTATCAGAAAATCGCTTCTTTGTGTAGTATCGTCTTCCTCCTGTTGTAGGAAATATAACATGTATAACAAACGAACAAATCTCAACATTGTCAGAGACATACGAAACTGACCTGATATGTAATTTTGACGAATTCAATTGGGAGGTCGCTCGATGGCGAACACGTACACTGGTTTATAACATCTCGCGAGTGCTACCGTGGAGATCTATCAATGTACTACGTCTGTTTAAATCAAATGTACGATCACCAATGAACAATGGCAGGTTATTATAGCTAGCATTACTGCATATGCATCGGGATAGTGTGAATATTGCCGACAAATAAATAGAGAAGTTCGTTTCGGCCTAGACCCGAAGAGCAGATTTTTTACAATTTCGAGTAAATTCTGTATTAGAAAAATGTGTAGTTTATGTTTTCAATTAACCATGATTTACTCTATTCAGCAGCTTTATAAATAGTTTTACATTCATAAATTGTTTATAAGTTCTATCTACATGAAGCTCCTCTATCAACTATCCTATGACCGAAAACTGAAAAAAAACCCATTTTCCTGCATAAAAGGGTCCCAAAAATTTTTCGCCTCGCTCCGCTCGGCGGTAGTTGCTTGCACATCGTTTCTTTCTAGCTACGCCCCTGTATACAAAGTTTTCTTAATGTTGAAGGCTTTACGTTGGCCTAATATGATTTCTTACATCCATTTCATTTAAACTTTGGTGGAAATTTGTCTCATTGGTAATCATACCACACCTCCTTGTTTTTAAATAGTTCACAAGATGATTTTTGGCAGGGAGAAAACTTAAAGTCACCATATTCGGACACAATATTTTGACTCTTAAGTTGACTAGGGTTTTGTCTTACTCACTAAATTAAGAAAAGCTTAGATAAGCTAAGATAAGATAATTTTATTTACCAATCATGATGTCCAAAATCTGAGCTATATACAACCAAATGATTTCAGCTTTGGTCAATGGCGGAGGGTCTGGTATCGGTTGTTGGATGACGATTAACCGAGTCTATATAAAAAAGGATAATACATTAATAAGTTTACCATATACATGTACTATAGTAAATGAATGCCTGTACTTGTGATGTACGAACAAACCCAAGTTAGATACCCTAATCAGCTTTACCTGTGATGCAAAATCGGGCTGGTAAATGGTTATCAGCCTATGTTTGTTCGAACAGAATTTGCAAATATTTATCCCCTGAGTTGCTCTATTTGATAAATGCTACCATCTTCATTTTCATTAAATATGCAGCTTCATTAAATATGCAACAATTGCATGATTGAAACTAGAGGCTCTCAAGAGCCTGTGTCGCTCACCTGTTACTGTATTTACTGATGTTGGTCATCTTGGTTGGTAGGCGGGGTCATTAGACACTTTTTTTTTTAAAAATAGATACCCTAGTAATGATTGTGGCCAAGTTTGGTTAAATTTGGCCCATAGTTTTAGAAAAGAAGATTTTTGTACAAGTTACAAAAATGACGAAAAGTTGTTCAATATTGACTATAAAGGACAATAACTCCTTAAGGGGTTCTCTGACAATTTTTGTCATCATGAATTATTTGTAGATCTTACTTTGCTGAACATTATTGCTGTTTACAGTTTATCTCTATCTATAATACTATTCAAGATAATAACCAAAAACTGCAAAAATTTCCTTAAAATTACCAATTTTAGGGCAGCAACCAAACAACGGGTTGTAGGATTCATCTGAAAATTTGTGAGGGAATAGATACCAGAGGGAGAGTCAAACTCATAAATTGAAAATAAACTGACAACGCCATGCCTTAAAATAAAAAGACAAACTGACAAATAATAGTACAGAAGACACAACATAGAAAACTAAAGACCAAGCAACACGAACCCCATCAAAAACTGGGGTGATCTCGGGTGCTCCGATCCTGCTCCACATGTGGCACCTGCCGTGTTGCTTATGTTATTACAAATCCGGTAAATAGTCTAATTCGGTAGGTCACATTCGTGAAAAGGGAAGGGTATTCATGAATTATTGTAGTTACGACATAAGGAACATATCCGATTTCATCTGTGCAACGGTTATTCCATTCGGTCAACCAACTCGTGATGGCGTCCGTAAAATTTACGAAGGAGATTTCAACTTCACCATTTGAAACTCTTGGTTTAACAGCTTCCTTGTGAGTAGCAATCCTCTTTCAAGGAAATCATGGTCATGAAAGTTGACCGCTAGATGTATTTTGTACTGTCTGGTGTATTGCTGCGTCATTAAGGTATGACAAGTATGGACTAAATTTCTGTTCTCAGTATTTTTTTTCGGACAAGATAATTTTCTATTGAAAACACGTATACTTAACAACATCACAGCTTTCATTATAAATAACTTTGGAATGCAAAATACAGAAAACAATGTTGTTATGTAAACTTGGAGAAACAGATAACTAATGGGTAATAACTGAAAACAGACGTGTAAGAAAATCATGGTTCTATGTTAAACAGTAAAGTTTCTGGCATTATACAAACGAGCAGATGGCAATACCGCACGTGTGTGGTTTTCGTCTGCTTGTTTAATCTTTAGTAATAAAATATAAATTCTGCATGCAGAAATTGACATTTACTATCTGGCAAATCTTTTACCTATTATACAGTTGGGAATTCATGTTGTCAGTCTTACGGAGAACTTCATCCAGTATCTGATCTTATCGGTGAATATTAATACCCTTTAAGCAGAAGATGTGTACAGAAGAACAGCAATACGTTACTGTGAAAATAAATTGTATTTGTTGTTATTACGTCATGTCAATTTGTTATCGATATTTTACGGTATATTTTTTTTCAAATGATATTAATCGAATAGTACCATCACTTCGTGTTAACTTATTTTCTTTCACTTGACGTGTATGAATTTTCAAGTATTTCTTCTTCTTTCTACTAAAACATACTTCATTTCATTTTTTTTTAAATAAGGTTAATATCGACACATTGTTGAAAGCCGTCCTTTGACCTATAGTTCTCAACTTATACATCATTTGGTCTCTTATGGGTAGTTGTCTCATTGTCAATAATACCACATCTGCTTAGTTTTATATGTTTTTTTCAATCATTCGTTTTTTTCTCATAATTTGATCTTGAATCGGATTCAATGTGCAAATAAGAAGTCCAACTGTCCGGCAACTTATATTCCGTGATATATTTCCTAATAGGTCCATTACCTCTCTTTAGATCATTCATGATGGTATCGATGGGATTTCCAAAATAGAGAATACATAGCAAAAATCCTAGAATATTCATTGATTGGACAACATATAGAATAGAGAACATCATGCCAATCGGTAAAGAACAGATAATATAATGGGGTGCTTGAATATAAGACCGCCCAGACCCTTTGTATTCCACGAAGAAGACAACATAACATCATTAATTTCTCTTAAGACGAAAAAGAAAATAACACATTTCTCAATTCATGCTGATGTTGGACCTTGTCGAATTCTATTTCATTTCACCGCTTTTGGTTGCAATTCTTTCTAAATACCTATAAGTACTTTAATGTCTTCACCGTCTTTTACGAATCCTTTCAAATAAATCTTGCATGGCATTGTAATTAAAATTGTTCAAGCCATGCTATTTCTTTCAAAGTGAAAAATCAATTTTAAGTGGCAATTACTTGAATTGCTTTCAAATTGGAAAGTAAAAAGTCAAATGAATGTTTTTACAAAGCAGATGAATGGTAGGTGGTAAAATTCAATTTCCGTCTGATACAATGCAATGACATCATTTCCGGTAAGGGCTCACGGGAAAGTCATAAAATAACTGGTAGATTCTGATTCATTTGAACTTTTATTACACTCGTGTCATGGTCGTTTGCACAACTCTTGTTAGTGCATTTTTTTACGCCATCGTTTCTGTAATGTGAATAATAGAAATAAAAATGAGATATTCGTCAATGTGGTTTCCATTCCCCCCACCTTCCCCACTCCAACTTATTGGGGGGAAATTATAGTACCCTTCATGCATATCAATAGGGAAGTTAAACAACAGTTTTAGTTCGACAATTATAAACAAAACATTTAACATAGACACAAATTATTTACAATCTAGTGTTACATTGCAAATCGCTCGTGTGTCGAAGTTGTGAATGATTTGAACAGCGACCACGGATAGCATTCATAAAATTCTTTAATTAACAAAAACACTCAGATATATAGAACTACAAGTTGTGAATTAAGGCGTTCATAATGTAGGAAAGGCACATTATAGTACTAACACATTTTCTAAAAAGGTTTTTGATGTGTAAACTGGGTCGTTTAACTCACAATCTAGAAAAAAATGTGTTTTAATCCTTATTATTCTCACTCCAATCTTTTGTAACTTATTCTTTCAGTTTCAACCCGAGTGTATTTCGCATAACTATATCACAGTGAATGGCATTATAGTGTTTAGAAGTGACGAAAGAAAATTCAGCATTAACAAATTGTGGAAAACAAGGAAAAGTACTGACAGCCGGACCAACAATACTCAAGATTTATAGAGTTACAAATCATATTATGAAATATTACATCATTTTTGTTTATGTCAGGAAACGAAAGCTTCGCGACATATATACAGACACAACTAAGTACCGTTATATGGCGAGTACATAAAACGCGTAAAAAATATGGGTCTAGTGCAACATGTACAAGGTACAGAAATTAAATTTACATCATTTCAAAATGTTTTGTTTCTTCATCTGCATGTTGTATTTACGTTTTACATTTATCCATCCATCTTTAAAAATATTTTTCCAAATACTAATGAAATACGAGTGGTCGAAAAGCTTGCAGACAAACGATGCGTTGAAAAAATATGTATAATTCCAAGGTAATTTGATTATAATTCTCTGCTATATTGAAAACGCAAAAATAATTACTGACTCAAGACAAATAGTTATATCTGTTAATTGATAAGTCGAACAAACAAATATATTTGTGGTGTCAGGACGGACAGATATAGTGTGTGTTATTATAGTTATCGCGGATTTTCATTACAATACAAATGCCAACACGTGTACCCCGTAATGAATTTACAATGTGCAGAGAATAAACAGTATTATTTTATTGTGTGTATTTTTTTCGTAGTTTGTGCTACGACTAGTGTCTTTGATCGATGGTACCGTAATGTTATTTACCGCCATGCGTCAAGACCTGTCATTTTTCCTATACTGCTAATATCATATAGACATTTAGCACCTTAAATCATGAATTGTTGTGATTTGTGTTGTTTTGAAATTCTAGCATGGTTGTGAAAAAGAAAGAAAATATACCCTTTCGACAAAATAGAAAAAAATAATGTGGTAATTTCTTTTTCAACAAGGTAACTAATGTGAGAACGCACAGTGCCCAAAATGCACCAAGTACTTCAAATTGCACCTATTCAACAAAAATAGCTACGGAAATCTTCCAAGTTTTCTTTGAGACTAAACAATTTGGTGTTTTTTTATGATTTGACATTATACACGTCTTAAAACATTGGTAACTATTATTATATACAAATATATATATACATTTGAAAAGTTCACAGTATATTATAATAACAGATGAAGCATTTACTGGGGAAAGTTTAATCTACGGAAACGTCACCATCTTTTATAAATGAGCAAATAAAATATTTTACACTCATCAATTTCTTTAAAAATAAATAGTACGCATGGACTTTTAATATGTTAAATTGTTTAAAATATTTTAAGAAATGAAACACAACATTTGTTAGACGACTTTTAATAACGTTAAATTAAGCATGGAAGCAATTTGAGTACAGTAACTCCTCCATACAGAGTCATCGCCGGGTCGTTTGGAGATCAGTTCAAACCTTATTTTTTATGATTCCATATTTCAAAAGGTACATGCAGGTGTTAAACTGTCAAACTAGTTGCAATTTGGGTACCCTCACGTTACATGAATGGTAGTTATTCTTGAAACAGAAATTATAATATCAGAAGATGAATAAATTTCAGACCTCGATATATATTGTGTACTTTCATTTTTCGCTCTTTGTTTTATCATTTTCATCAATTTTCATCTTTTTGGATGATTTTGTGTTTTGACTACATTTAGGGAGATACCATTTGATTTTTATGGGGGGGCTAGGATGAAATTTGAAAAAAATAGGCAGGACAGCTAGGAGTTTTGAGTAAAAAAAAAAGGCAGGATGAGACACTTGCATAAAAAAAAAAGTCAGGACGACAATGTAGGTAAAAAAAAGTCAGGATAAACTAAAAAAAAAAAAGGCAGGACCGAACAGAGTGAAAAATAAAAAGGCAGGACAGAGATTACAGCTAAAAAAAATGCAGGACAAATTTTTTCATCCTAGCCCCCCCATAAAAATCAAATGGTAGATCCCTTAGCTGCTAATGACACACCAAACTGCAGTTTTTAGCGGGCATCACACAGGAACATGTATCTCAAAACGAAAGTTAAATCCTAAAGATATGAATGATGCATACTGCAATGAAACTAGATAAATCAATATATATATATATATATAATACAATAATTCATTCTGTGATAACTTACACTGACACATCTGTTCTTTTATCTGTTTTGGGTTTAACATATATAATAACAAAGAAGATACCACACAGTTTCTTTCATTAATTTCAATCTTGTTGGAAAGCACATTTGGACCTATTTCCCCCGGAAACATTTGATTTTTAGGGGGGGGGGGGGGGGGGCTCATGGATGAAAAATATTGTCCTGCTTTTTTTTTAGTTGTAATAACTGTCCTGCTTTATTCAATCTATTCGGTCCTGGCCTGTCTTATATTTTATAAGTTCATCATGAATTTTTTTTACATAAATCGTCATCCTGCCTTTTTTCACTCTAAACTTCTGTCCTACTTTTTTCGAATTTCATCCTAGCCTCCCTCTCCCCCTAAAAAAATCAAGTGGTAGCTCCCTTATTATAATAGTATCACGAGTCAATAATTGCTTATACTTATATCGGGATATTCCAAAGAAAACAGTCGCCTTTGGAGGTGTTTTTTTTATTGTTTGGGGTGGGCATACATGTATGTGATCATGTGTCGCAAGGAGTTATAATGCCTGCATGACAAAAAGAACAAACAGGCAATAAGCTCCGATAAGCAGATATATATATATATATATATATATATATATATATATATATATATAAATATTTTGTTTTCAGTTCTATGATCGAAATGTGTGATTCTTTGAGTCAGTCATATTAAATCTATAATTTCCTATGACGAACACATTCAATCCTACACTGACATTATGGTGTTAGAAGACAGTGTCAGACGGATCCTTCAGAGGTTAAACCGTAGAGAAAATAATTTCATAAAATCAATCGACAATGGAGACACGAGATAAACTCTGACCCTTCCATGATCTCTTTTATATTATGACTTTCGCTGCGTTTGACATGTTTGGTATTTGTTTTTACATCTTTTGGCGTTTATATCTGTTATGATTGATAGGGATATAAAGTTTGATCAATTTTATGACACTATATCAGTTTTTGTTCTTTCTGTTGGAATGTTCTATCATAAACTCATTTACGACAAATAAAAATTCTCACCAGGATTATTCGATTTGGGATTGAAGATGACGTTGATGGGAGTTCTCTGCAGGAATAATTTGAAAAATATTATTTTTTCTCTAAGTCATGTCCTACATATGCGGCGATTATGGTTTTTAGTATGTCATGTGTGCATGGACGTGAATTATGATTATTAATATGCATGGTCATTTATAAATTGTTTGACAAAACTTTGAATTTTTTCGAAACTTCAAGGATTTTCTACTTCGGGAATATATTACCTTAGTTGTATTTGTAAAACCTTAATCAATTTTGGGACCTCAGTGTACTTCAACTTCGTACTTCATTTATTTGGCGTCCAGAAATTTTTTTATTTTTATTTTTTTTAAAGATTTAATTCCAAAACATATTCAAAAATTTTAAAAAGTATAGCCAAAGCTTATCAAGGAATTAGGGCTTTGCAAAATGAATTTAATGAATATAAAATTATTTGCCAAATTTTGTAACAGCAATATAAATTTGGGATTATAAGCTTTCAACAGTTATATGTGTGTAGCGCTGAATAACATTTTGATTATATAGAAATATGTAATTAAAAACTTGTGAAAAAAAGTTTAAAGTTAACAGTGGCGTAGCTAGGCAATTTTTAAGTGTAAACCCCAACCTCAGCGAGGGGTTTCACTTTAAGAGCCCCAATCGGATCCAGATGATAACACGGCCGGTTCGAGGAAGGGGGGGGGGCATTTCTGTCATTAAAAACTTATCAATACATGTATATACTTTAGAGACTATTTTTTCAATCTTTTATGTTTAATGTATTCATTGTGTTGATCTGGAATCTATTGGTCATTGGTGTTAAGAGAAAATATTCAAACCAGTTACTTTGAAATATGGTTAAAAGGAACCGTGTGGTAACGCAATAACTCGACAACGCAATAACTCGACCAAAACCCCTTTTTATGCAAATTTCGTTAATGGATATGAAATGATTAATTTGCATAGATGTTTAGGTGAATTATGAAAATTCGAAAAGGGTTCTGTTAATTGCTAAAATATAAGTCCGTATGACAATTGAAAAATGAAAAAAAAATATTCTCAAAATGTTGCTTTAGACATAAATCACAAAAAATTTGTAAGGGTTCCGCGGAACCTAGTAGTGTCTCGGCTACTTTTGCTGTTAATCACACACTCAACAAAAATGATGAAAAAAATCAATAAAATTATTCCTCTTGATACTATCTTTTGATTGTCAGAAGCTTATGTCCAAGTTTGGTAAAAATCCAGGCTAGTTTAAGAATCTTAAAAATGTTTTATTAAAAACTTTAACTGCAGACTGTATGTATAATGTAAACTGGAAGAAAAACTACTTATTTACAAGTCCATTTATACGAAAATACGGGTAAAATGGAATTTTATTTTTACAAAATTTACTTCTGGATACTATTTTCTGATCATAAACAAGCTTCTGGCCAAGTTTCGTACAATTCCAGGATAGTTTAAGAAAGTTATTAAAATTTTAAAAACTTTAACCACAGAGTGAATGTAATGTTTCCTGGCAGAAAAAAACTAAGTCCATTTATAAGTAAAATACAGAAAAATGGAATTTTATTTTTACAAAATTTACTTCTGGATACTATCTTCTGATCATAAACAAGCTTCTGGCCAAGTTCGGTACAATTCCAGGATATTTCAAGAAAGTTATTAAAATTTTAAAAACTTTAACCACAGAGTGAATGTAATGGTTCCTGGCAGAAAAACTAAGTCCATTTATAAGTAAAATACGGAAAAAATGGAATTTTATTTTTACAAAATTTACTCCTGGATACTATCTTATGAACATAAACAAGCTTCTGTCCAAGTTTGGTAGAAATCCAGAATATTTCAAGAAAGTTATTAAAATTTCAAAAACTTTAACCACAGAATGAATATTTGTGGACGCCGCCAACGACACCGACGACGACGCCGACGGAATTGTATGATCGCTATGTCTCGCTTTTTCGACTAAAGTCGAAGGCTCGACAAAAAGCTTTTGCCAATGTTTCATAAAATTTGATGGAGATTTGATAAAGTAATTGAAGTGTAACAAACTTTAACCACAGACTGTATATCTACTTGTTAACTGCAAAAAGAAATTCCTTTTTATTTAATTACGGGGAAATTAAGAATATGAACTCATCATTATGCTCTGGGTACTCTTTTGAGAATAAAAAAAACTTCTGCCAACTTTCGTAAAATTTCATGAAGGTTTGACCAAATGGTTGATATTAAAAACACTTTTACCACATATTGAACCTAAACGTTGACGCCGCCGACAAAATATAGATTCACTATTTCTTTTCTACACGTCATAAATGCCACATGCTCGGCTTAAATTCAAAGCACATATCGAATCTCAGATGATTTTACATTGCTTTAAACAAAAGAAAAGTAAGAAGAATTCCCAGTAGATTCAGACTTTGACTAACAGAAAATGAAGAAATATATGATAGGGTTCCATTTGATAAAAAGTAAATTTCGTTACTTTTATTCGCAATTGCAAGCTATTGAAGAAAGATTTACAAGACTGATGTGCTTTAAAATCAGATCTTTTTAATTAATTGAGATAAAAATATTTTTTTTTACCAAAATTCAAGTGTACGCCCGGGCGTTTTGACGTAAACGTAGCTACGCGCCTGGTTAATGCTATATATATAGATAGAACACTTTTTTCCGGCTCTGTAAGTGAAACAAATCTATATGGGAAGTTTACCCTTCCCAAAATTCTATTTTAATTACTTTCAAGTCTTTTATGGTCTACGAATGCTTCGGTTCTTTGAATAGATTCATTTTAGTGGCGATAAGGGAGAACATTAGCTTTCATTTAATATTTTATCCAGTGATAATAATGTGTATGTAGCAACTTTAATAAAAAAAATACATATTTTATAAAAATCTACAAATTACTAATTAATTTTTATTTTTCTCTTTCTTTAATGATTTACCCTATATTTTTCTTAAATAATGAATGATACAAATTCATTTAGAATAATAAAAGTGGTACCAATGATACTGCACCAGATGCACAATTCGACAATTAAATAAATGTCTCTTCCGTGATGCTCGAGACCAATTATATATTTGAAATTCCAAAACGTACACTTATAGAAAAATTGAAGGTGTAGAGTTGATAAAACCAACTAGAGGCTCTCAAGAGCCTATGTCGCTCACCTGACTATACTTGGGTTTTTGAAAACAGATAAAAATCACAACAGGTACTTAATTAATGATTGAGGTCAAAAGTTTAATATTGCATTCCATTCTGTGGTTCTCTAAAAGAAGACATGTGTATGTATTTCCCTATGTTAAACTAAGTCCCCCGCTGGCGGCCATCTTGGATGATGAATCGGCTACAAAGTAACAACACTTGGTCAGCACCTTATAAGGAACATTCATGTTATGTTTGATTTCATTCCATTCAGTGGTTCTTTAAAAGAAGACATTTGTATGTATTTCCCATTAGGTCCTATGTTAAACTAATTCCCCCGCTGGCGACCATCTTGGCAAAATGATCGGCTACAAAGTAACAACACTTGGTCAGCACCTCATAAGGTACATTCATGCTATGTTTGGTATCATTCCATTTAGTTGTTCTCTAAAAGAAGACATTTGTATGTATTTCCCATAGGGTCATATGTTAAACTAAGTCGCCCGGTGGCGGCCATCTTGGAAGATGGATCGGCTACAGAGTAACAACACTTGGTCAGCTCCTCATAAGGAACATTCATGCGATGTTTGGTTTCATTCCATCAAGTGGTTTTCTAAAAGAAGACATTTGTATGTATTTCCCGTAGGGTCCTATGTTAAACTAAGTCCCCCACTGGCGGCCGTCTCGGATGATTGATCGGCTACAAAGTAACAACACTTGATCAGCACCTCTTAAGTAATATTCATGCTATGTTTGGTTTCTTTCCATTCAGTGGTTCTCTAAAAGAAGACATTTGTATGTATTTCCCATAGGGTCATATGTTAAACTAGGTCCCACCTGGCGGCCATCTTGGAAGATGGATCGGCTACAAAGTAACAACACTTGGTCAGCACCTCATAAGGAACATTCATGCTATGTTTAGTTTCATTCCATCAAGTGGTTTTCTAAAAGAAGACATTTGTATGCATTTCCCGTAGGATCCTATGTTAAACTAAGTCCCTCTATGGCGGCCGTCTTGGATGATTGATCGGCTACAAAGTAACAACACTTGGTCAGCACCTCTTAAGTAACATTCATGCTATGTTTGGTTTCATTCCATTCAGTGGTTATCTGAAAGAAAACATTTGTATGTATTTCCCATAGGGTCCTATGTTAAACTAAGTCCCTCTATGGCGGCCATCTTGGATGATGGATCGGCTACAAAGTAACAACACTTGGCCAGCACCTCATAAGGAACATTCATACTATGTTTGGTTTAATTCCATCAAGTGGTTTTCAAAAAGAAGACATTTGTATGTATTTCCCATAGGGTCCTTTGTTAAACTAAGTCATCCACTGGCGGCCATCTTGGAAAATTGATCGGCTACAAAGTAACAACACTTGGTCAGCACCTCATAAGGTACATTCATGCTATGTTTGGTTTTATTCCATTCAGTGGTTCTCTAGTAGTTCAAAATGTAAAAAAGTTAACGACGACGACGGACTACGGACGCCAAGTGACGAGAAAAGCTCACTTGGCCCTTCGGGCCAGGTGAGCTAAAAAGGACAAAACGTATTGCCAAAGCTCACAGTAATACCCCTAAGATACTAAATTCTTGTTATTTTTTGTATTCTTGCTTGAGCCATTGAGTATCAGTGTACGAGGTTCAGCAAACTCATGGGAAATTATTCTTCTGGATATATACTATCTGATAACAAGGAATGACCTGTCAATTTGAGACCAAACTGGATGTTTTATATTTTAAAGGCAAATTGTATACATATTTTCCAATCTACCACAACTCCTAAACGGTAAAAGTGAAAATCGTCAATATTTAACTTGACCTTAATCAGTATCAATATGTCATAACTTGAATATATTGGTAAAATGGTTTAAAATGTATTGAACGAAAACGACAAAAATAACTATTTTCCATTACATTAAGCACCTTAATTCCTGAACGGTTAAAAGTAACATCGTCAATACCGAAGGCCGCTCCTTGACCTATAATGGTTTACATGTACAAATTTTGACTTGGATGTAGAGTTGTCTGATTGGCACTCATACCACATCTTCTTATATCTATTGACCTGCATTTTGTCGTTAGTACAAACATTTAAAAATTTGAACGGTTTATACATTGTTGCACGGTAAATGTTGGCAGCCGCTCGGTCGTCGACAACGCGCTCGCTGTACTTCTATTACATCGGAAACTGTAGATAATATGAAAACAAACAAAAAACATGTACATTTTACGTGCGCTTGTTATGAGTAAGTTGTTCACATAAGTTAACATATGAGCTCTTGTTGTCTTTTGATTTTGTGTTGTTAGTTTGCTGCCACATAGACGTTTATCCTTTCCCCAAATCAACCATGTATTTTTCAAAATGATGACACAATCAATAGGTCAAGGTACACACAAACAAACAAACACATTAAATAAAGTTATGTTCATTTTCAATGTGTATAAAAGTCCATCGTTTGATCTAATACCCAAAAATAATACAAAGTGTAACTTATCTAAGTACTCGTTTTAACTTTGTCATCATATATTTGCATGAAATATTTGCGACTGCACTTAAAACCAAAATCAATTTATAGGAGATACCAAAATAATAACCCAAAATATCATGTTAAAATTTCTATAATCAATAATAATTTCACTCTTATTTTCTGTATAAAGCCATCTTCGAGTGTTTTTTTTTTTTTTTTTTTTGCCATATTGTCAAATAATAAATCTATTTTTTTATTTAGAAATTTATAAACTGACACTGGATAAAATAACCACACATATTACAAATACTTGACAACATTTCTATTTCTATATAATTATCTACAATTGTATTCTATTGATCCATTGATCATTCAAAGATTTTTCAATTTTAATTGCGATCCATATCTATTTATTTCAGTTTTTCCTAGACCATCCAGTTTGTTAAAGTAAAGAATATGAATCATCATCAATAAAAGACATTGAACAAGAAATTGAAATTTAAAGTTAGCAAGCTCTCGACAATGTTCGAAGCAAATTAAAGTTAATGTATATTTTTTTTTTCATTTATTGTCTCTAAAACCCAGAAATTTTCACTTCGTTTAACTTTCCTTTATCTGAACTTCCTACTTCTTCGTTACTTCCAAAATAAAGTTGTCCCTCGTTCCGTGTGAAGCAAAGTGAATAGGGCATTCCTATTCCTATATCACCGACGTTATAATGCGTAATCAGGTTGCCACAGTTATTCAGAATGTGAAAGACATAAGTTTCCAAATCTACCACAATAATATTGTCAGATGGCGTGGTAACAATGTTCACTGGTTTGAACGGCTTGTTCTCATTGTTGACCTCATGATGACCGGTGTAGATCTGAAGAATATCTCCGTCCCTATTTAGTACCACAACTGTACCTCTACGATCTTCAGATAACTCATCCACTACACAGATATGCCCGTTATCTGTATTTGTAATACTCCTAACATATGAAAATATTCGGATGTTGTTTTTGTCATGTTCATAGATAGTTTTATGCATGTTCTCCTTGCTGATTCATCACAATGATAGCTCGTCTGCCCGAGACCGGCCATGGTTTTCCTCCACTTTTGACTTTATCATCTTTGGTCACATGTACGGAACTAGGAAACAAAGTGTTCGTGCTATAAATAGAAACAGTAAGTTTTCCTGTTTTACCACTGATTTGTTTCAGTACTGACCAAACTGATGCTAGAAGCAGGTCACCAGTCGGAGTAACCGCCATTCCATAGACTTTAATGTTAAATGTTGATTCTACTGGCAGTTTATGTTCTACTGGTTTAACTTTCTGTAACACTTCTGCGTCACTTATCCATAGGGAATTGTCGGGACATAGCGGCAAATAAAACACGCAAGCAATATCAGTACAAAATTGTTTAACGATACGAATGTCAACGGCATTAGACACAAGTAGCAATGAACCAACGTTATACGGGGACATTTGCCCTGGGAGAAATGATATAGTACCGGAACTGAATTTAGCTTTACTTACGGCATAGCCAATTTTTCGGATTCATTGAATACATTTTCCGTGACCTTGCATCGCATTATATCTTCCGCTTTTAAACTCAGTTCCTGCAAGTTATTTACGATTTTCTCGAAATGGCTATTTTCTTCCTCCTGGAATTCGCTCCATTTTCTAATTAATTCCCCTTTTAATTCTTCTACAAACTTTTCAACGGCATTCTTTAAATATATTTCTCGAGCCTCAATTTTCGTTACAAGCTCTTTGTATGTTTTGTTGTCTTCGATGTGAATGTGACTCATTTCTCTCTCTCCCTTTGTCAATTCATCGATTATTTCCTTTACTATTTGAGTTCATTTCTTAATTTTGTCAATTTGAGTTCATAACCCTCACTAATTTCTACAAACGCATGGCCATTATGGAATTTTGTTATGCATGATGTACAGACTAACCTCTGGCACGTTTTACAAAACAAAACGGAAGACTGATCGGGATGACTTTCACATTTCAGATCGCTAAAATCGGGTTATTCACGGTAAATTCCGACTTCCTTTATATCGATGACTTTGTGCTCTTTACTATTTTTTAATTTAGCATGAATGTTGTCGTTAAATTTAGAGCACATAAGAACGTCACAAATTATGCATTTCCATTTAATTTTAGTTTCTTCTTCACAAAAATAACATGTAGCAGGAGCCTGTCATCGTTTAATGGACTGAGAAAACGCCATTCTGGTATAAAATTCAAGAAAATGTACCTGCCTATTTCAGTTCCTATAAGTGTCAACTAACATTGTCGGGTAGATGTAATGTTATGATATTGTAATTATTATGTTTATTTATGTTGGCCTAATTTGTGTTGTATGGCCTGATAGTTGTTTACCAAATAATCTTATAACTGTGCAGTTTATGAATCACTGGAACAATCACAGAATGATTGGAACTTTCTAGAATGATCCTGATAAAAGATGCGTAATTTAAACTTCTACGTTATTCCAGAAACTTCCGTTGTAACTTTCCAGGATTTTCCACAATGTTCCATTATAGAGTGTTCTAGAATTTTCCATGACAACACTATATATACAGACACTAAAGTTAAACTCTCATCATTAAACTTGGACATAGACATTGATAGACATTAGTATTCACAACATTTAATTGACACTTTTATTCTACAAACAACATCATACTGGGTTGTGACCTCAGTAGTGAACGTAATATTCAGATTGGATTCCGAAAGATTTCCGGATACAGATTGGACTCATATTTTGACAGTTAAGTTGACAGTAATATTTGTGTAAAACTTTTTGTAATCTTTTGTATATTAGATATTGTTAAATTTTATTATTGATTTGTGTCTTTTGTTGGCTACAATTTAAAGGCGATTTCTGGCCGTAACAGAAATTGGGGGCTCGTCCGGGAGACTGAACATATTCTATTCAAAATTTGTTTAATATTTTTATTATAACTAGCCAACAAAATTCTACAAAATGGCATTTGATGCTGGTAAATTTTTGAAAACGCCAGACCTGGAGAGTTTTGATAATTTAAAGAAAGAGGAATTAGTGTTGCTAGCTAAACAACTGAAATTAGTTTTTAAAGTATCTATGAGAAAACAAATTATAAAAAATTTGGTTATAGACAAACTAGTTGACGCAGAAATTTTAGGTGAAGAGGCTCTTGAACTTAAGGTCGAAAATGTTGACGCCTTTAAATTAAAACAGCTTGAATTAGAACATGAACATAGATTAAAAGAACTGGAAATGAAGGAAAGATTGGAAATGGATAAACAAGAAAAAGAAAAAGAAGATGAATTCAAATTAAAACAAGATGAACTTAAATTAAAACAGGCAGAACTTGAAATGAGGGAAAGGCTAGAGATGGAAAAACTGAAAATTGAAATGGTCAAAGAAGAAAGCAACACTAAAGTCCAGTCAAAATCAGATTATTTTGATGCAGCAAAAAATATACGTTTGGTTCCAAAATTTTGTGAAAAAAACAGTCGATAAATATTTTCCACAGTTTGAGAAAATTGCTAATAATTTGAAATGGCCAATGCCGTATTGGACTACCATGCTGCAAAGTGTTTTTGAGGGTAAGGCCGCTGAAATATACGCTGCACTTCCATCAGAAAAAAGTTCTAATTATGACACGGTGAAACAGGAAGTTTTGAAAGCCTATGAGCTAGTACCAGAAGCATATAGACAGAAATTTAGATCCTATAAAAAGTTTGATTCGCAAACCTATGTGGAATTTGCTCGGGAAAAAGAAGATCTATTTGATAAATGGCTTACTTCAAAGAAAACAGATAACAATTTTGATAACCTAAGACAATTGATGTTATTAGAAGAGTTCAAACAATGTGTTCATTCAGAATTAAAAACACATTTAGACGACAAAACTATTGAGTCAATACATGATGCAGCTGTTATATCAGATAATTATACTCTTTCACATAAAAGAAGTTTCAAGGGTCAAAATGTTAATACTTCCAGTGGAAATTACAAAAATCAAAGCACTGAGCGTACTGATAGTAAGCCTGTTGCACAGAATAAGAGTCAGTCCAGTTATAATATGTCTAGTCCAAAATTTGATATTTTTGAGAAGAAGTCACTGATTTGTGCTTATTGTAAGAAGAATGGTCACCTGATGGCTGATTGTTTTAGACTCCAAAAGAAGAATGAACGAGATAATAAGCCTAAGACCAGTGCGTGTACGACACCTTATATTACCAGTACATTGGAATGTCCTGCGAGTCAGGCTTTTAAGTCCAGTTTTTGTGATTACATGGAGGAATATAAACCCTTTATGTCTGATGGGTTTGTTTCTATTGTTGATGATACCACTCTTCAGCCTATTAAGATTTTACGGGACACTGGAGCTTCTCAGTCTTTATTGTTAGAAGGTGTGTTGCCTTTGTCTGAGAAGACTTCTGTTGGTGCCTCCGTTTTGTTACAAGGTGTAGAGTTAGGTTGTATAGATGTTCCTCTCCATCGAATTTATCTGAAGTCAGATTTGATAACTGGACCAGTTGTTGTGGGTGTTCGTCCTAATCTCCCTGTTGAGGGTGTTACATTATTGCTAGGAAATGATCTAGCTAGGAACAAAGTGGTTGCTGAACCAATTGTTACCAGTGAACCGGTGGTGGATTTTAAATCACCTGAAGATGATGCTGAATTGTATCCAGCTTGTGTTGTTACTAGGGCGATGGCTAGAAAACAACAAAATGAGATTTTGCAAGAAGACAAGTTTGATTACATGGACCTTTCTGACACTTTTATAGCTGACATTGAAGGTCCTGGTAGCTCAGAAAAGGCCATTACAAAACCACCTAGTGTTAACAAGAATGTTATTATGCCATGGCCAGACGTTACCAGCCATTCATTAGACCGAAAGAATTTATTTGAAGAACAACATAAAGACCCTGAGGTTCTTCAGCTCAGCCAGAGAGCTCAACCACAGGAGGAAGCAGACAAAGTGGCCGAATGCTATTACCATCAAGACGGCATTTTAATGAGGAAGTGGAGGCCTCCTGATGCTACCCCAGAGGAGGAATGGAGAGTGGTGTACCAAGTGGTGGTGCCTAAAGTTTATAGGCAAGAAATTATTGGTCTTGCCCATGACACCCCCTTGGCTGGACACTTAGGTATAAGGAAGACTTGCCTAAAAATATTGCAACATTTCTACTGGCCCAGACTTAGAAACGATGTTGCAGAATACTGCAAATCATGCCATATATGCCAGGTTGTTGGTAAGCCTAACCAGAAAATACCACCAGCACCTCTTCTGCCTATTCCAGCCTTTGACGAACCTTTCAGCAGAGTTCTAATTGACTGCGTTGGACCTTTACCAAAGACCAAGACTGGAAATGCGTATTTATTGACGATCATGTGTACATCTACCCGCTTTCCTGAAGCTATTCCGCTCAGAAATATCAAGACACCTACTATCGTCAAAGCTTTGATCAAATTTTTCACATTAGTAGGACTTCCTAAGTCTATACAGTCCGACCAGGGATCAAATTTCATGTCAGGTTTATTTCAGCAAGTCGTATACCAGTTAGGGATTGCTCAGTACAGATCAAGTGCTTATCATCCAGAATCTCAAGGTGCCTTAGAACGTTTTCATCAAACATTGAAGAACATGATTAGAACTTTTTGTCTTCAATTTGACAGAGACTGGGATGATGGAGTTCACTTTCTACTTTTTGCGGTTCGAGAGGCTGTTCAAGAATCCCTTGGATTTAGTCCCTTTGAGTTGGTATTTGGTCATACTGTAAGGGGACCGTTAAAATTGATTAAGGAAAAGTGGCTTACTGAACATACTGACTTGAATCTTTTAGACTATGTATCTAGATTTAAAGAAAAATTGTTTACTGCTTGTCAAATTGCTCAGAAAAACTTAAAAAATGTACAGAACAAGATGAAAATATGGTATGATAAAGATGCCAGGGACAGAATTTTTGAGCCTGGTGATAAGGTACTTGTATTTCTGCCAGTCCCTGGACATCCTTTACAGGCTAAATATTGTGGTCCTTATACAATAGAGAGTAAAATTAATGATTTGAATTATATTGTAAAAACTCCAGGTCGGCGCAAACAAAATAGAGTGTGTCATATTAATATGTTAAAACCATATTTTGAGCGTACTAATGTATGTGATAGTAAACCAGTTGCCACTTTAGGCATGGTTCAATTTGAGAACAATCATGACAAACCAGATGTAATTGAACAACCTTTTAGTTCTAAATCTATGGAAGAGACAGTTAGATTGAAAAATTCAGAAATTTTGTCAAATTTAGACTCAAAAGTTGCACATCTGTCTTTTGATCGTAGAGAAGAAATAACAACTTTGGTATTTTCTTTTAAAAATCTTTTTCCAGATGTGCCAAACAAAACCACTTCTGTTTGTCATGATGTTGATGTAGGAGATGCTTCTCCAATTAACCAACATCCTTACCGGCTCAATCCACTCAAACTTGAAGTTATGAGAAAAGAAATTAAATATATGTTTGACAATGATATTATTGAGCCGAGTAACAGTGAATGGAGCTCTCCTTGTCTCCTTGTGCCAAAACCAGATAAAACCTATCGTTTCGTGACTGATTTCAGAAAAGTAAATTCAGTCTCAAAATCTGATTCCTATCCGATTCCAAGGATAGACGATTGTATTGACAATATTGGTCAAGCCAAATTTGTGAGTAAATTTGATTTATTGAAAGGTTATTGGCAAGTTCCATTGACACAGAGAGCTCGTGAAATATCAGCTTTTGTTACACCAGATGGCTTATTTCAATATACTGTAATGCCGTTTGGCATGAAAAGTGCACCAGCTACATTTCAAAGAATGATCAATAATGTTATAAAAGATTTAGACTGTTGTTATGCTTATATTGATGATCTTATTGTATGTAGTGATAGCTGGGAACAGCATTTAAAACATTTGTATGATACTTTTGATAGATTGTCAAAATCAAATTTGACTGTTAATCTTGGTAAAAGTGAATTTTGTCAGGCCACTGTTGATTATTTAGGGCATACAGTTGGCCAAGGTCAAGTAAAACCTATTATGGCTAAAGTGGGAGCTATTTCCAAATTTCCACCTCCTACAAATAGAAAACAACTTATGAGATATTTAGGCATGACTGGATTTTACAGAAAATTTTGTTCAAATTTTGCTACTGTTGTTCAACCATTGACTCATCTTTTACGGAAAGATTCTAAATTTATCTGGAGTGAAAATTGTCAAAAAGCTTTTGAAAATAGCAAATCACTTTTAATTAATAGTCCAGTTCTGATTACTCCAGACTTTGAAAAACAATTTAAACTTGCCGTTGATGCAAGCGATGTAGGAATAGGAGCTGTTTTATATCAAGAGACAGATGATAATGTTGAAAAACCTATATCATATTTTTCTAAGAAATTAGATAAACATCAGAAAAATTATTCAACTATTGAAAAAGAGTGTTTTGCAATGTTGTCAGCACTTCAACATTTTGATGTATATTTGAATCCCACTGTATATCCTATTCTTGTTAATACTGATCATAATCCTCTCACCTTCATGCATAAAATGAGAAACAAGAATCAGAGGTTGACTAGGTGGAGTTTATTGTTACAGGAATATGATGTAATTGTAAAACATATTAAGGGTAAAGATAATGTAATAGCTGATGCTTTATCTAGAGCTTATTAAATCACTTTGTATATATTATGTATTTTTGTTCATATTGTTCATGATAAGTTTTTGTTACACTAAAACTTCTTTTAAGGGGGGAGGTGTTATGATATTGTAATTATTATGTTTATTTATGTTGGCCTAATTTGTGTTGTATGGCCTGATAGTTGTTTACCAAATAATCTTATAACTGTGCAGTTTATGAATCACTGGAACAATCACAGAATGATTGGAACTTTCTAGAATGATCCTGATAAAAGATGCGTAATTTAAACTTCTACGTTATTCCAGAAACTTCCGTTGTAACTTTCCAGGATTTTCCACAATGTTCCATTATAGAGTGTTCTAGAATTTTCCATGACAACACTATATATACAGACACTAAAGTTAAACTCTCATTATTAAACTTGGACAAAGACATTGATAGACATTAGTATTCACAACATTTGAATTGACACTTTTATTCTACAAACAACATCATACTGGGTTGTGACCTCAGTAGTGAACGTAATATTCAGATTGGATTCCGAAAGATTTCCGGATACAGATTGGACTCATATTTTGACAGTTAAGTTGACAGTAATATTTGTGTAAAACTTTTTGTAATCTTTTGTATATTAGATATTGTTAAATTTTATTATTGATTTGTGTCTTTTTTTGGCTACAATTTAAAGGCGATTTCTGGCCGTAACAGTAAGGACATATATTGGTTACAATTCAAGGTCATTTTGTCTTGTGACATGACGATCATATATGTCCCTGCACGAAAACCAGTCACATGAAATAATTCGTATGATGCTTTACTTACAAATAGGTAGTTCATGTCGCCAAATATGCCTTACGATGATAGTTATAGGAAAAATTACATTTTTTTTAGTATTAAATTCTATAAGTCGGCCGACTATTTATTACTTCAGGCTGTTATATCTAACAGAGACAAAAAACGTGTTTTATGACTTAACAGAATAGAGAATAATACCCCTCCTTTCTTTCCAATAAAAAACAAACAAGCCAAAAAATACAAAATAGAGAATAACAGATTGGAGAAATGAAACATGTACAGATAATAGACAAATGTACTGATTACAGAAAAGAATGATGTACAGAACAAAGAAATCATATAATTACAGCAACATCAAATAATTATCTTAACACATACTTTCAAAGTGTATAAAAGTCCATTGTTTAATCTGACATCCAAATCAATATAAAGAGGAACTGTTCCAAGTACTTAATGTCATCCTGCATTTGCATGAAGTATTTGCCACCGCACTTAAAGCAAAAAAAAAACCACTTGATCAATCTCTGTATATAATGTACATGTATAAGTATACAACAACACAACATATCTTATTAAAACGACTATTATAATTAAAATTATTTTGACTACTATTGTTATAATACAATAATATATGTAGTAGCTTAAATCGATCGCAACTGAGATTTATGTTTGTATTGTTTTTGCTATACTGTCTAATCGTAAACACAACTACGTTTGTTTTGTTTTAAATGAAAATAAAGAAACTGCACATGTAACTACTGTTGATAAAGTGCAAAAATTAAAAATACTTGATAAAATTTCTTTATCTACAATTTTGTTCTTCTAGTATTGTTCTAACAATTTTTTATATTTACAATGTTTCCCGAAGATCATCCCGTTTGTTAAAATACAAAATGTAAACAATTATCAATAAAAGACATTGAAAAAGAACAAAAATAACATTCAAGTTGGCAAGCTCTCAGAAATGTTCGAAGTTAATTCTAGTAATTGTTTATACTTTTCCACGGATTGTCTAACACCCAGAAATTTTCACTTCGTATACATGTATCTTTCCGGAACCACCGTTCGTTTGGGAACATCCAATATACAATTGGTCCACGTTCCTTGTAAAGCAAAGTGAATATGACATTGTTATTCCTAAGTCACCGACGTTATAATGCGTTATCAGTTGGCCACAGTTATTCAGTATGTGAAAGATATCACTGCTCAATACTTTTACAATAATATTGTCAGACGGTGTTGTAACAATGTTTACTGGTTGGAACGGTTTGTCCTCAATATTGACCTCATGATGACCGGTGTAGATCTGTAGGATATCTCCATCCCTATTTAGCACCACAACTGTACCTCTCCCATCCTTAGCTAGCTTATCCACTACACAGATATTCCCGTTATCGGTACTTGTTATACTCCTAACATATGTAAATATACGGATGTTGTTTTTGTCATGTTCATAACTTATATCATGTTCGCCTTTCTGGTTCATCACAATGATAGCTCGTCTGCCTGTTACCGGCCATGCTGGTCCTCCACTTTTGACTCCCACTACGACCTTACCATCTATAGTCACATGTACGGAAGTAGGATATAACGGAGACAAATTATAAATAGAATCAGTAAGTTCTCCTGTTTTTCCACTGATTTGTTTCAGTACTGATTTATTAATCGGGATCACAAGAAGGTCACCAGTCGGAGTACCAAACATTCCACAGAGATCAATGTCAAATGTTGATTCTACTGTCAGTTTATATTCTACTGGTTTAACTTTCTGTAACACTTTGTCATCACTTATCCATAGAGAATTACCAGGACATGACGATAGGTGAAACACTCTAGAAATATCAGTTTGGAATTGTTTAACAATACGTACGTCGATGGCATAAGACACAACTTGCAACGATCCCACGTTATAGGGGGACATTTGCCCTGGGAGAAATGATATAGTACCGGGTCTGATTTTAGATTTACTTACAGCTATAGCCAATTTTGCGGATTCATTGAATACTTTTTCGGCGACATTGGACTGGAGTATATCTTCCGCTTTTAAACTGAGTTCCTGTAAGTTATCTACGACTTTGTCGATATGGTTAATTTCATCCTTCTGAAATTCCCTCCATTTTCTAATTAAATCCTCTTTTAATTCTTTAACAAACTTTTCTACGGCATTCTTCAAATAAATTTCCCGAGCCTCAATTTTCTTTTTAAGCTCTTTATATTTTTCGGTGTCTTCTTTGCGAATGTGACTCATTTCTCTCTTTCCTTTCGTCAATTCATCGATTATTTCCATTGCTTTTTTGTGTTCATTTCTTATTTTTTCCATGTTGAGTTCATAGCCCTCGATAATTTCTACAAAGCCATGGCCATTATGGAATTTTGTAATGCATGATGTACAAACTAACATTTGGCACGTTGTGCAAAACAAAACACAAGACTGATCGCGATGACTTTCACATTTCAAATCGCTAAAATCAGGTGTTTCAAGTTTAAGTCCGACTTCTTTTATATCGATAACTTTGTGCTCTTTGTTATTTTTTAATTTGGCATGAATTTTGTCCTTGCATTTAGCGCACATAAGAACGTCGCAATTAATGCATTTCCATTTAATTTTAGTTTCTTTTTCACAAAAATTACATGTAGCAGGAGCTTGTCCTCGTTTAAAAGACAGCGAAAACGCCATTCTGGTATAAAATTCAATATGTCTGACAATTTTACTTCCTATTACTGTAAGTAAGTGTCGGGTAGATGTCAGGATATGATTTGTTTACGATCCAAGGTCGTTGTCATAGGACGGTCATATAATTATAATACATCATATATTTATATATAGATATTCAATAATGGTAATTAAAGGATAAGACTGTTATCAGTTATGGAGAACGATCATGTACAAAGTAAATAAATAATATATTTAAAAACAGTGAACAACAACACTAGAACAATGGTTAAAAAATATTTGAAACACAAAATACATAATTCAATAAATATTTTGGATAAAAATTGAGCAGCCGGGTGCAAAATGGCGTCACTTAAGCTGTGTTAGATTTTAATAATCTTCACTATTAAATACCGAACACCGTTTGTATACATAATTAAATGAGGGTCTAGATGGGCCATTATCCTTTAATTATGTGTGCAATGTTTTTTTAATTCTTTACCATCTTATACTTATAAACATGACAAATCTCCATTCTTTATATTTAAAGTCCATGTACAGTTCCGTTGATTCGTTTCGCCTTGAAAAATTATAAGAAAAAAAAACAGACGAAGGTACGGAAGCGTATCAGCGCCACACATTTTTTTTTTTATTTTTCTTCCTATCTTTGCGTTATAACGCAAACATTTGTTTTTATCTTATTTCTTATTTAAAATTCAAAGGAAACTAGTTATTAATGGAGGAAGCTGTATATATTAAAATTTATCACCTTTGTAGTCATTGCAAAGTAAAATGCTTGATTAATTAGATCATATCATTGACTAATAATGCGCAGAATAATATAAGATGATGTGGTATGAGTGCCAATAAGAAAATTCTCCATCTAAGTCACTATTCGTAAAAGTAAACCATCACAGGCCATAGTACGGTCTTCAACACGGAGCATTGGCTCACACTGAACAACAAACTATAAAGGCCCCCAAAAACGATATTCATGTTACTACTAGTATATATATTACAAAGAAAATTGAGTAAATTGAGGTCATACCGAAGAAAAAAATCAACAATGCTAATATAGCTATAAACGAATATAAATATACTTCCAAAGTAAGAACTCGTTTGAGAACTGTGTAAAGTAGGTTAGATTCAAACAAGCTACCCTTTGGCAATAGATGTATAGAATGAAGATGTTTTATTAACAAAACTATGTTCTCTCTGTTCAAATTGCTATCCAAGCATCTTTGAAATACTTCATTAGATTGAAATGAAAATTCAATGACTTTCTATCAAAGAATCTTGATCATATTCTGAGATTTAAAAAAAATGTTTGCTTATTAATAATTCATTTTAAAGCAGAAAGATCATTTTGTCTATTTGACTCGGAGGTTTCACAATTGTATGACATTATTTTTTATCTTTCAATTTAATTATGACTATATACTAAACTATATCTATTTTCTTGTTAAATTATATACTTTTCTGATGCGCAAATCAGTCTTAATTAATGTATAATTTCACTTCAAGTATTCCATCATTCCTATGCATATTTTTTATAATGACTTGGCCTTGTATGTACGTTTCTTTTTTTATCTACTAGTGAATCACATTCGAAATGAACGACAGACGGACATATATACAAAACTTAATGAATAATTGAAATCAAGATATTTGCATTATATATAACCTAGGTTTGCGTTATATCGCAAAGGTTTGCGTTATAACGTTATGAACATTCAACAATATCTCAGTGTTAGTCAGGAATTAACGATTTTACTGACCTGTCTTGTTCAAAGCGACAAAATTAACCGTCCCGCCAATCTCTTTATGTGTTATTGGACATGTTGACTCTGGAATGCACAACTGGTTGCCAGCTAATCAAAAGTACAAATTGTTATGACACATGCATGTAATGTTATGATATATTAAAGGAGATGTTTAAAATAAATAGGACCGGGGACAAAGTAATCGTGTTGAATAAAATTGAAAAATTGTATGTTCATAATCATGATAATGGTTAAAAGCAAGTTCAAATTACTTAATTTGCTGATTTAACAGTCAGGATCCTACTTCGTCAAATTTATCTCCCCATTACACCAGTTCATTTTCACAATCGTAAAAATGGAAGCCATTGTAGCGATGACGCGCTACCAATTTTGCTCTTGGAAACCGATAAATTTATCCACATTGCACCAATACGATCCTTATATGTCAGTCATATTTTAAAAGACAAATGTATCAACTAGCTAATGAGCATCAGTTAATGATCTTGTCTGCATTGATTCAACTTAAAACTATTGTCTAATCGGTTGTTAGGTGGAATTTTCGAAAAATCATAAACATTTAAAAAAAATCTAATTAAATATTTCGTGGAAGGGCAGACTAGATTTTTTTAGTGGTTGAAGACTATAAACCCTAGTTATCACACACAAAAAATTAGAATTTTTCGAAGATATGCATTTTCATCATCCAACTTGTAAGACTGTCGTCAAGTACTTTCAGTAAAAAAATAGCTATTCGAACACACCTTCCCTGTTTTTGTGACTCATTAGATAGGTATTTCACTTGACCCATATATTTCATCTTTTAGTACTGTTATTTTTTTGTGTTATAAAGTCAACCTGTAGCTTTAATATATAAAAATGATAGAATCTGAAGCGAGACGATGTATGAAATATTCTTACTTTGAACGATATCAAGACTAAATACTCAACTCAAACACGCCCTAACATAAAAAGGTGCACTCGATTTTCTCTTTTCGATACAATTGTTACCTATTTTTTGGAATTTTTCTCAGTCACATAATGGAAGGGCAGACACGAAAATTACTGAACTAATAGATTGAAATCTTTTCCGTCCGTGGTAATTTTTTCAAAAAAATCGGAGGTTATGCATTTTTGTCATCCAACTTGAAAGATACCCATGTCGTCGACTTGATATCTAATTGTTCTGCTTAACTATGTACTAGATAAATTGAAAACTTATGCAAATGGTGTTTTTGAAATAAAACACCTCGTAATTGAGAAGAAAATTGCAGTTTGTTTGTTTCAGATCCTTCTTTGTTTATGTCGAGAATGAGTCTATTTTGAAACAAAACACAAATAAATAACCGTAAAGGATTGGGAAAAGTGAAAAACTGTTCTATATCTACTGGAAGTGGGAGTTTGTCTCTCGGGAGCAATGACTAAGTCTTCACTAAATTATTGACTCGAGAAATTGAATGTTCATGTGGTCTAAGTTTAAATATGATTATTTATTTTTTAACTTTTCTGTTCCTTTTTTTTTTTCTTTTTTTTTATGTGTTTCAAAATTTTATTTCATTCTTATTGCATTGATTGTTTTAATGTTTAACACCTTTTTTTTTCTTTTTTTTTAACTGCATTGATGGTTTTATGTTAAGCGCTTAGAGTAGTTTTAATTAGATAATGCGCTATATAAATATTGTAAATAAAAATAAAAAAAATAAAATAAATTTGATTGCCATTGTCACATTAAATTGTATGTAGTGCGATTATTTAAAAGAATGATATTGATTTTTGTAGGTCAATTGGCAAACATTTCATGCATGTGATTTTGCTTCTGCTTGCAGGAAATAGATTATGTTTTGGTTTCTTCCTTGCAATACATTATATGGTACTAAGAATTCTGAAAAAAGAAATTTTTATACTTGAACTTACTTTGATAGTTTTTCTTCGCTTCGAAATTGCCACCCCGTGTCAAACATAACCGACATCCCGCATGTGGCGTTCTACACGGTGTAGACGATGAAAATATTGGATATCAGGAGGGGGAAGTAAAATCACAAAAATACTGAACTCCGCGGTAAATTGAAATGGAAAGTACCTTCGCTAATCAAATGGCAAAATCAATGCAGAATGATAGTGTTCAATAATTTAGGAGGGGCGGGGGTTGTCGGCGCGGACTCGCGGACTCGGAATAATGTGTTCGGTTTACACGATAGCATGTCTTAATCCTGCACAAAAGTTTACCTCGTTTTCGAACACGATAAATATGATTCCATCTGTCTCAGCGTGTTGGTTAATTGAGCATCAATCGTTGTCTTCGTCTCATCATCATCGCCATCATCTTCGTTGTCGTCGTGTTTTCGTCATCGTCATAATTATCATCGTCACCCTTTGTCGCGCTTCCGTATGGTTTGAATCAAAGCGTCCCTTTAGTACACAATGATTTCTATAGAATATTTGTCAATTAAAACAGATGATTTGGTGACCATGGTTAGCTTTTCAAATTTTGTCGTCATGATAGTGGAAAACCAAAAATTTATCAAAACGAGCCCTACAAAAAAGTTTTAAAAAAGAGGGCTTAAATAATCTAAAAGGATAAGCAATCTCAGCTCTTCTAGTGGCAACCGTAATAGAATATTATATATGTACCGATTTTATAGTTGGGGTTTGATTTTCTGGAGATATTTGTGTATTTTTTGTACATCGTCACATTATTCTTTTTTGTATAAATATTGCCTCGCCCTTGTCGTTACTTTTAATTCACGTTAATATTTATCGATCAATTATCAGCTTTGGATTCTCCTGTTAATTGTAGAATACAGATGGGAAAAGCTATATTTTTGTTGCCCTAAACTTTAAATGTTATAAACATCGGTTGCTTTATATTTGAAGTTCAAATTAAGTAAACTAATACCATCTTTTCGTATCAACTCGTGTTACAAACAACTCAAGACTCCCCGTGACTCGCGAGACCATCTTTTACTATAAGCCGATAAACGTCTTCCATACTTCTTCATCTTTAAACGTGTTTTGATAGCATTCCAATCCAATATAGGCTAAAACACTGCAGTGCCTAGTAACATACAAACAGCGAAATTATTGACAACGTATTTATATTGCAGTATTAGACAAATATCAAAATCGGTTGATTTACGAGTTATATGGAATGAAAGTTGATTTTTCGCTTTAAAGATTTTGTTTTTACCAAGACATCTACTGTTTTATTAGTTTTATTAGGAAGTTTAATATCTTTGATCACAAGATGCAGTTCCGAAAGTGTTTTAAGATCTTTTAAATGTTTCTAAATCCAGACTACTTAAGATAATTTCTTTTATAACGTGATGCAATTCCGACTAACTTCGAATGATTTTTTTTAAATCCTCGGTACTTTAAAGTTAATTTCCTTTTTTCATTTGTGATCAGCTGCTCATGAATCGAAAGTTTAATTCTGGTTTTAAGTTTTCTAATTCGACCTTGGAACAGAAACATTTGTAAACAAGAAACTGAGACTCGGAAAGATCACAAAAGTAGCCTCTTCTTACAAAATCACTTGCCAAACCATGATAAAAACACAAAACCTTTGAACAAATTCCAAATGAATCATAGACATCAACGCAAAAAGGGTCAATAAATAATATGTTTTATGTATATTCGGGCATCTTTTTAGAATATGATAAAAAAAAGTAGATCCGCGCTTATTTAAGGTGGACATTTCGTAGTATCGCCGACAGGACAGCTCTTTTCCGATCTCAGACGTATTTACCATGTTTACCGCGGTCATATCACAAATCGCAGCGTTTTTCTAAATAAGGTCGTGATCACTCTATATGTGATGTATATATATATATATATATACAACTCGTCTAAACATCAACCCAACAATGTTATGAATATATATATATATATATATATAAGTCTGAAAATTACTCCAAACAGTGTTAGAGTTAGATTTTCTACTGACAATTTTTTGTTCGTCCCTCAGCGGAATTCGAACTCACACCTTTGATACACTACAGCACCAATCGCTTAGCCTCATGTCCAGCGCTCTAGACCACTCGACCACATCCGCTATATTAAAAATATAACTTCAATAGTCGTAGTGTTACCTTGTCACGGAAAGCTAATCTAGAGATAGACATGAGACACGTGTTTTTTAAGCGTGTGTAGATGTTATATTATTATTTTTATACACCATGTATTTTTCATTTGTCAGTAATCTAACTCAACAATTTTTATATATAATATGGGATCATGATGCATTTCATTATACAGTCACTAGAAAAAAGTATATCATACAAACAAGTCTAAACAAGTGACAAACCATGCAATATATATGCCCACTGGATCTTAGAGTGATAGAGATACATGGCTAATACAAATATTTATATAAGTCTGAAAATTACTCCAAACAGTGTTAGAGTTAGATTTTCTACTGACAATTTTTTGTTCGTCCCTCAGCGGGATTCGAACTCACACCTTTGATACACTACAGCACCAATCGCTTAGCCTCATGTCCAGCGCTCTAGACCACTCGACCACATCCGCTATATTAAAAATATAACTTCAATAGTCGTAGTGTTACCTTGTCACGGAAAGCTAATCTAGAGATAGACATGAGACACGTGTTTTTTTAAGCGTGTGTAGATGTTATATTATTATTTTTATACACCATGTATTTTTCATTTGTCAGTAATCTAACTCAACAATTTTTATATATAATATGGGATCATGATGCATTTCATTATACAGTCACTAGAAATAGTATATCATACAAACAAGTCTAAACAAGTGACAAACCATGCAATATATATGCCCACTGGATCTCAGAGTGATAGAGATACATGGCTAATACAAATATTTATATAAGTCTGAAAATTACTCCAAACAGTGTTAGAGTTAGATTTTCTACTGACAATTTTTTGTTCGTCCCTCAGCGGGATTCGAACTCACACCTTTGATACACTACAGCACCAATTTAACAAAGATAAAACACCTCCATAAAACAATCACAAACAAGAAAAATCTACCCTGGGTTGATAACAACTTAAAAATCATGATAAACAAAGTTAAAAAAACTACATAAAAAGAGAAAAAACAGTCCAGGTCAAATGACAAAATACAAATACTTAAAAGAGAACATTACAAAAAGAAATGCGTAATGCTGACTGGAATTACATCGAAAACAAGATATTTGACCTACATGTACCAGTAGAAGAACCATATGACAACCTAAGAACTTGTTCACATATATCAACAGTATGAAAAATGAAAAATATAGGCCTTGCTGCAATTAGAAAAAATGGTAAACTTACTGGTAAAAATGTAAAATCACAAAAATACTGAACTCCGTGGAAAATTCAATAGGAAAATCCCTAATCAAATGGCAAAATCAAATAACAACACCACCATTTTCAAGAAGGGTGGAATAGAATTACTAGACATGATAAATCATAATGAAGCAACTGGTCCAGATCAAATTTGCGGAACATTACTTAAAGAACTTAGTAGTGACATTTCAACTGCAATCACCTACATCTATCAAAAATCACTAGACACATGAAAAATCCCAAAAGAATGGAAACACACAAATGTCTGTCCTGTATTTAAAAAAGGTGATAAAAACAACGCAAAAAACTATAGACCCATATCACTCACATGCATTCAAGATCACGGAACACATTATAACCAGTAGTATGATGGACCACCTAGAGAATAACAAAATCTTGTACGACCTTCAACACGGATTTCGAGCATCCAGATCATGTGAAACCCAACAACAATCACATTCAAACTGACATAATTATGATGGACGTAGCCAAATCAATTGACAAAGTTCCCCACAAAAGACAAAACGTTAAAATGGGTACAAGATTTCCTCACATCTCGCACACAAACAGTCATTTTTGATGGTGTTGAATCCGACAAACTAAATTTACATCTGGTGTTCCTAACGAACAGTTTCAAGTTCTATCCTGTTCCTTGTGTATATAAATGACTTTAATTAATACATCAAACACAGTACCCTAAGATTACTTGCAGATGACAGTATAATTTATAAAAAAAAAATACGAAACAAAGAAGACACACAAAAACTGCAAGACGACCTAACATCAGCAGCAAAATGGGAGAAAGACTGGCTCATGTCATTCCATCCAGACAAGTGTTCAGTCCTTTAGATAATAATCAAGAAAAATCCATTAAAATTTGACTTTACTCTCCACCAACATGTACTGCAAAAAGAAACATCCACAAAATATCTGAGCATAACTATAAAAACTGACCTAAAATAGAACAAACATGTTAAAAACATCTGCAGCCACAAAACAGCTAAACAATTACATTAGATGTATGTTTCATTACAATACGATATTCTGATTGGCTAACTGCACATCATGTGTTATTCCTTAAGCAGTTGTATCACTCAATAAAACTTCTCATTCATGATGACACGAGGTTCCACAATAAAGTGCAAAGGTAAATAAAATAAAAACTTGATAAAAGGCGTGTTTTCATGATCCTATAGGTAAAAATGTAATTATAAGTATTGAATGCTTTTTTTGTAACTTTATAGGGTTGTAAAAGCGTTGACCGTGCGCACATTTTAAGTATGAAGCGCTTCCGCGCTTCATACATATGTACTTCGGTCAACGCTTTTACACCCCAATAAATTTACAAAAAAGAGCATTCAATTCTTAAATAAACTTCATTAAAAGACATTTAAAGGTAAATTCAAAAACAGTTAAAGAAAAAGCATACATAGCACTAGTCAGACCAAATCTAGAATACAGCATCTGCGTCTGTGGACCCCATTACCAAATCACAAACACACCAACTTGAGATGGTCCAGCGCAGAGCAGCAAGGTACACACGCAACGCTAGCTCAGTCACTGAAATGCTGCAAATGTTAAATTAGACAACTCTTGAGAAAAGGCGAATATGAACACGAACCATCTTCTCCTACAAAATCATACACCATCGTGAAGCCATATACCCGACAGATCTACTCATACAATTCGATACTAGAACACGACAACATTTACATATGTATTCTTTTAGACCCATACAAACCAAAGACTCATGCAAGTACTCATTGTACCCAAGAACAATCTTACAATGGAACATTATTCCAGTAGCTGCAGTTCAATGTACTACTCTTGAAAGTATCCGAGAACAGATTCCTATAGCTGTTCTCAATAAGCATCTGAACATGTAAATAAATTATACAGTTTTAACCAAAATGTAAAGTACAAAAAACAGTAGAATTTCTTTTTTTTTATCTTATTTTTTGTATAATTTCATTGTTCGTATGCAAAAATAAAAATAGCATCATGTCATTGGTTGAAGTCCAATTGTTTGGCACCTTGTTTGCGACGTACAACGTTTTGTTGTACGCTTTTGAAGATATTAACCAGAATGCATAGGGTGAATGTGCAGATTGAGTGCTGTATATGTTATGTGGTACATCTACTCTTTTAAGGTCAAACCTGTGAATTCGTCTGTGTGTTTTTTGTGGCGGTTTATATAGTAGGGTTGCTGTATCATTAAAATAACCTCAAACCTCGTGTTATTCAAAATATCCGAATATTGGCCTTTTCAGACATCTTAAAAGAATAAAACATAAAAGAAAAAAAATGTAGAGGTGAATTATAGTATATTTGTGTACTATTGATATTTGGCAGAGATATTAAAAGAGAAACGATTTTGTTTTGTTAATTTGAAATTGAAATTGAAATTGAAGAAAAAACATGCCAAAAACGAATTAAATTATGAATGAACTTAATGTCGAGACATACTTTGAAATATGGTGGTTTGTCAACAAGATGCCTTAAAGATTTCCAGATGTAGAATAATAGGTGTTCGAACCCGGAATTTAATTAAACCATGCATCTTCTATTGAATATAGATTCCTTTCACGACCAAGTATAATATATATAATTTATGTCTATTATTCTCATATAAACACATACTAAAAAAAATCAGCAAATGTTAAGAAATAAAAATAAAAAAAACCAGAATGATTTGATTTATTTAAGAAATATTAGTGAACTTTATACTGGCCAGCAGCATTATTTTTTTTAATAAGCTTCTATTGACCAGGATATATAAAAGAAAGTCAGATAATTATAAAAAAAATGTCTTTGAAGGACATATTGCATTCTTATAGATATTCTAGCCTCCATGCAGTTAAATAAACTTTCAATATATCTTTGTGACAAAATCGTTACTAAAATAGTAGAAAAAGATCATTTCAAATGCTATTTCTATTAACAGATAAATGAGTAAGTAACTAAATATTAAGTAGATCATTTATTTAAGTGACATATGTAGAATACATATTTAAGTGACATATGTGTTTTTGTATTGCTATGAGTTACAATTTATGACAAAAATCACCAAAGACCCATCGAAACAACATCTGATACACAAGTTTAATAATACTTTTAGATATTTGGATGATATTTTGGCTCTCAATAATTACGACTTCAGTATGTATACTAAATAAATCTATTCTGTTGAACTTTCTTTAATAAAGCTAATACTAACAATTACCACTGCCCTTTCCTCGATCTTGATATCTATATCATTAACGGAAAGCTTGATACTAAAATTAATGATAAAAGAGATAATTTCTAATTTCCTATCATTAATTATCCATTTTTGGATGGTGACGTTCCCTTTTCACCATCTTACGGTGTTTATATATCTCAACCTGTACGATTCGCTCGTGTATGTAACAATGTTTTAGATTTTAACGAGAAATTAATGTATTACTGAAAAATTATTACACCAGGGTTTTCGATATCACAAACTAGTAAAACATTTACTAAATTTTATCATCGGTATAAGGACATCATTCGTAAATATAGCTCGACATACAGACTTCTTATTCGTTCAGGTATTTCACATCCATTATAATTATAGAAATATTCTTTATAAAGCACAAACATGTCAGTATTCACCTCAGAAGCTAACAAAACCTTTAAATAGACTTATTAAGAAGGGATATAGTTACGATACTGTTGTCAGGTCATTAAAGATTGCATATTTTGGTCGTTAATATTGATTCACTTAAAGGGTCTTTGCATCGGAACTAAACACAGTTTATTATTAATAAACCAGTTGTTGGCATGACACGGGTTATGTTCCTCTCATATATGTTATGATGGTATGATACTAAACCCCTCACGGTAAGGATTGTGCCTCTATTCATATGATGAAGACATGATGTTTCAATCAGTTTAATTGAAGCCTGGAGCTGGCATGTCTGTTAACTGCTAGTAGTCTGATGTTATTTATGTATTATTGTCATTTTGTTTATTTTCTTTGGTTACATCTTCTGACATCAGACTCGGACTTCTCTTGAACTGAATTTTAATATGCGTATTGTTATGCGTCTACTTTTCTGCATTTGCTAGAGGTATAGTGGGGGTAAGATCTCACAAACATGTTTAACCCCGCCGCATTTTTGCGCCTGTCCTAAGTCAGGAGGCTCTGGCCTTAGTTAGTCTTGTATTATTTTAACTTTGAGTTTCTTATGTACAATTTGGAGTTTAGTATGGCGTTCATTATCACTGAACTACTAGTAGTATATATTTGTTTAGGGGCCAGCTGAAGGACGCCTCCGGGTGCGGGAATTTCTCGTTGCATTGAAGACCTGTTGGTGACCTTCTGTTGTTGTCTGCTCTATGATCGGGTTGTTGTCTCTTTGGCACATTCCCCATTTCCATTCTCAATTTTATAATATTAACATTATAATATATCACTCTTACAGACGATATCAGTTCTAACCCCCACCAGAGAACTTATATTAGATAACACCGGAACCTTGTGATCATCAAGTTTAAGTCACTTTAACTTTAATGTTCATATTTCCAATAAGCAATGCGAGAGTTAATTCAGTAGACCCGATTCTTAAGCGATTATACAAGTAACCGCCAATGCATCGACTTTAAATATATTTTTTATCAGAATACTTTTGGTGTTACCCTGCGCGAACACAATAGACAACTTCCGAGTTCGATGCATTTCCGTCAAAAACTCTGGTTTTAGTGAACGTCATTTGTGCGTTTAGGGGCGTCGTCACTTCCGTTTCAATGTTGATCGAGTGGTTTGAAAACTATAATTCTATATTGAACGAATTATACAGCAAGTTAAATTCTCAAAATTGACAATCAGCACTGCTGTCATTAGGGAATTGTCATTAAGTACCTACAGAACAACCATTATTTGTAGTTTATCCTGCACAATGATGATCACTAAGACGCTTGATGAACGTAAATAGTGCAGGGATACAGGCGATTCACGTCATAAAGGCGCGCATAATTGACGAGTTTTTGACGGTGACGGATGAACTCGAAAGTGGTCTATTTCTCCAAAGTGGGTTATTAGTTCTATGTTCACATTATTTTTAATCTATTTTGAGATCACGAGGTCACAAGAAAACACATTTTCTTTTGCGACTTACGTCTCTCAAATTAGGTGTCGGAATGAAAGATTAAACTTCGTGAAGAATATTTTGGCATGCACCTAGCGGTCTACTACATATTATTTTAGAAATTTTATTGACATCTTATTTAAACAGTGGTTTAGATAAGTCAGAAACAACGTTATACCAAGATGATTTATGAGTTTTTTCATGAAGATTGTCTTTTATGATATTGTTCTTTTGATGATTTGTTTTCAAGCAAGACGCTAACTTGTTTATTACTTTAAAATCCAATGATTACATGATCGAGTTCGCCTTATTTCAAATGGTCGTTTAATCCATGTAACTATCAGTTGATTCCGTATGATTGATGTTTCTTTCAATTTGAATCAAATATTTAATTCGTTTTATACTTGAGAAGGTGTATAAAAAACCTTGAAATTGTCGTAATGGTTTCAAGTAAACAATATTTGAAATGAAAAGTGATAGGCTTAGAAAGTTTCAATATTTAAAACGTAAAGCTCAATTTAACTTAATTAATTTTACCAAGAGAGCAAGTGGGAAGGGGGATAGTTTTTTCTTAGTCTGATTTTTTTTTCGCGAACAAATTTATTTAGTTTTTAACGCGATCAACCAGATGATTGTTTTCAAAATGTTACACTACATGTATAACTAAGGTATGCATAATGGGGGAATTTGCATTCAGAATAATTTTTATTTCATCTGCTTGACCAGAATAATTTTTTTTAGAAATAAAACCCAAAACATCTCCCCCTCCCTTTTGGAAGTTAAATGGTCGTTCCCTTAACATTAAAACGTGACAGAAAATAACATTCCAACACCTATTAAATATTAAACAATTGTAAGATACCTATCGATACTTACTTTTGTTTTCCAGGTTTCATTTTGGCCTTTTTTGTGTACTTTAATGACAGAAATAATCATTTTATCTCCAAAAATCTTGAAGTTTTTACTTCTGAAATTAATGGAAAGACGCGTTATATCAGCTTAGGTCCGCATAATATGGCCTGGATTGGGTTAACAGAAAAACGGGTAGAAACATATTTAAAGAAGATTAAAGAATTTAGCCCCGCACTTAAGGTGATACAGAATACAAGATAAGATTGAATTCAAAATCAATAAAAAGCACAATTAGTACTTGAAAATCAATTTGCCTATCATAACAGTCGAAGATATTGTCCGGTTGCCGATCTTTTTTACAAACCTAATTGCTGATCTTTGTACTACAATTGTTGATCATTTTACTACAAAAATTAATAGCTGACATTGTTTACTATATACATTTGTCGACCTTTTTTTACTATGTGCAATCGCCGATCTTTTGTACTACAGTTTCCGACCTGTTTTTTTTTTTTAAATGTCGATCTTTTACTATAGTTGAAGTGCTTGCTTCAATTGTCGATCTTTTATAAGGCAATACAGTTGATCTTTTTACTACCATTGTCGATCTCTCTTCCAAAATACAGAAGTCTTTATATGTTAGGGATTGTATGTGTCTTTTATAACTAACTATAGATGTGCATTTTGTATTCACAACCAAGAAAAACAACAGAAAAAGTTAATGCAGCTCAGAGCATTCAAACAATATCAAGCAGTTCTAAATACAATTCGACAATCAATAAAAATTAAGAGGACCGTGTACTCTGCTTACCTCTAGATGTTTCAGTGTTTTCTGGGAAATTTGTGTTGTGTTGTTCTCTCATTGACGTATAGACAACGTCTCTTGTTTCTCATTGACTTAAGAAAAACATTGTATAATTCGTCTAGCGCATCCTAGTTAACTAATACGCTGACTGCGAGGCAGAAGCAATTTGCTGTAACTACTTTCTGGCGGAGGCTTTTAGTCGATGTTATTAACAACAATCAAGAACAACAGAAGAAAATAAACAACCATGAAATCGAATTGAGGATAAGGTAACCATTCTATTAGACTTCTGTAGAAACTACTCAAAATAAATTGCAATTTTTATAACCTTTCTGTCTGTTTTCTTTGTTAAAGTAAACAAGACTTGTTTCCGGCTATACGGAAGACCATTACTGATTCTTTATTTTAGTATATCATATGTTGAAATAAGAGTCGGAAATTAATATGACAGCCCCATAGCAAAATAAGCTATCAGAATACATTTATTATCATCATACACGGGATTTAATTTGGAACTATTATACAGACGACCAATTAATTCCGTCATAGTGTGTCTAACCACAGTTTCCTAAACCGAATTATCTTCCCTAATTATGGCGCGCCCTCTTAAATTTCAGTATGTCATAAATCAGTCGTCTTAATTCATTGAAGTAATTTTGTTTCTTCATTCATTGATTGACAACATATTTCTACGCAAGTTCCTGCCTTTTGCGTTAAATCTGTCTCACTTTTTTGTTCTCACGATGCCTTTTATAAAAAGGGAGCATAACTAGAGAAAATCTTCACCTATTTATTTAGATTTAATGAGCCTCCTTGTGGGGTTTTAGATTAATTGATTACCTTTCCGTTTTTTAGTAATTATTTGATGAACAAATCAAATATTTCATTATTATTTGATCTTATTTGATACTTGTAGGACTGTATTTTAGATTAACTTGTTTATAAAAAGTAATTAATGATTATGTGATGATATTGGCAAAAAAAATATGATTATGTGATTACTTGGATACCCCATAAGAGGCCTCTTTAATTATAAAAAGAAAACTAAAAGATCACAGATTATATATTTGCAAAAGCTACATTTGAAACCTTGTCCTAGAATGCTATTTTAATTACAGATCGACAGACATAGTCCGTAGGCAGGTCATTTCAGTCTATTTTATGTACTTGAAAAATATGACATATGCTTTTGATAAATGATATCTCAGTAATTAAGGATAGAAAAATGTCTGCCAGAAGCAAAAAATACAATTTTGAAAGACGAAAACGTTGACATAAATTTAAAAGTAAAACTATTTTTAAAGTAAAATCACAAAAATACTGAACTTGGAGGAAAATTCAAAACGGAAATTAAATCCCTAATCAAATGGCAAAATCAAATGAAAAAACACATCAAACGATGGTTTTGTAACTTGGTCATGATATACAAGTTCACTCAAATTTAATTTTCATTTTATTAGGATTTTGGTTCAGTATAGTTTAAGATGATAGGAGAAATAAAAAAAAGAACAACAAAATTTTCTAAAGAAACTGGTAAAACACTTCAGACCTATACAAAGGGAGGTTACTCTCTATCTTTATGATATAAAAGCTGTTGTTCATTCTTTTACATCAACAGTTGGTTGAAACACGATCAAACAAAAGACTTGCAAATTGGTACGTGTTGCTTCTCCGCTTAGGACTAAAAGCAGTAAGATCTCGGTTCAGAGCCAGAATGCCATTTCCGGAAATAGTGATAGCTCTTCCTACAAACTTTTTTAGTGGTGAATTTATAGCACATTAAAAATTTGACTCATACATTGTATGTTACACTCTAACCACACATTGGGGACTGCTGTACAATTTTTTTTTTACATTTTTACCTATAATGTCTGTTTGTTTTGTTGTAAATATAGTGGAATTTTTGCGACTGTCATACAAGTGTGCGGTTTAGCTAGCTATAAAACCTGGCTTAATCCAGTACCTTTTACCAAAGGAAAGTCCTGTACATGTACCAAGTCAGGAATATGATAGTTGTTTGCCATTTGTTTGTTGTGTATGATAAGGGACTTTCAGTTTTGAATATTCCTTATATTTTTGCTATTTTACATGTTTCTAGTACAAGGCAGAGTTCATACTCGAATCACATTATCAAACTTCTCGTCTGATATGCATTAAATATTTGCCACTGTACATTTAACACTATTCTGTCATCATCATGTTTATTAAGATGCAGCAGTAGTCGATTTCTTCATATCACCGCTACACAGACACTTTTTCATACCTGCCAACTGTCACTATTTGTGGGGTTTCCCCCATGGATGCTCCAAAATTTAAATTTTGAAAGATCAATTTTGTCGGCAATTTAATACAAAACAATAAATTTTACCATGGTTATAGGATTATTAAAGTATTAAGAAGCAAATAAACATCCTTAAAATTAACGTGAGGCCCTTTTTCAGGTTTTGTAGGACTATCACAGCCATCTTGCACTTTTAAAACCCCCATGGGCATTTTGAAAGGTTGGCACGTATGCTTTTTGAGGTAACTTGGACAAACAATATTCTCATCTTGGTTAGAAGGATGCAAGTGTTATGATCCACATTTTTCAAAATAGGGTATAAAACCTTTAAATTAACAAGAGCAAAAAGGGCAAAAAGACTTTAAGTTTTGTATACATATAAAGGTGATTTACATTTTGGATAATTTATTTAGAGAATGATGTAATAAAAGTAAAATATTGTGTTTATATTCAGGATAGGAAATCTTTCAATTCACTTGACACATTTAAAAGCAGATAAACAGCACTGTGTTTGCTGTTCCTTTTATAACGTCAACAGAAAAGCACAAACAACCAAACAAGGTCGTACAGTGAACTACATTAATGTCATTTGGTCTCTGGTAGATAGTTATCTTATTGGCAATCATACCACATCTGGTTTTATTTATATTCATAAAAGTTCATAACTAAAAAAGTGACCTTTAGTTTTCTCATCAGCTTTATTTTACGTTGTCATTTCCGGCCTTTATAGCTTGCTATGCTGTATGTGCTTTGCTCATTGTTGAAGGTAGGAGAACAACCTTTAGTTGCTAATTTCTATGTTATATATTCTCTGGTGGAAAGTCGTCTTATCAGCAGTCAGACCACATCTCGTTATATTATTTCTATATTGAAAATATCTATAAACTAGAGGCTCTCAAGAGCCTGTATCGCTCACTTGATTCTACTTGGGTTTTTGAAATCATATAAAAAAATATAAAATTTGGCTAAAAGTAACAACACTTGGCCAGCACCTCATAAGGAAAGGAACATTCATGCTATGTTTGATTTCATTCAATTCAGTGGTTCTTTCGAAGAAGACTTCTGTATGCATTTCCCATAGTGTCCTATGTTAAACTAAGTCCCCCCACTGGCGGCCATCTTGGATGTTGCAATGGCGACAAAGTAACAACACTTGGTCAGTATCTCATTAAGAACATTCATGCTATGTTTGGTTTCATTCCATTCAGTGTTTCACTAAAAGAAGACATTTGTAAGTATTTCCCGTAGGGTCCTATGTTAAACTAAGTCCCCCGCTGGCAGCTATCTTGGATAATGGATCGGTTACAAAGTAAAAACACTTGGTCAGCACCTCATAAGGAACATTCATGCTATGTTTTGTTTTATTCCATTCAGTGGTTCTCTAAAAGAAGTCATTTGTATGCATTTCTCATAGGGTCCTATGTTAAACTACGTCCCTATGCTGGCGGCCATCTTGGATGTTGGATCGGCTACAAAGTAACAACACTTGGTCAGCACCTCATAAGGAACATTCATGCCATGTTTGGTTTCATTCCATTTAGTGGTTCTCTAAAAGAAGTCATTTGTATGCATTTCCCTTAGGGTCCTATGTTAAACTAAGTCCCCCGCTGGCGGCCATCTTGGATGATGGATAGGCTACAAAGTAACAACACTTGGTCAGCACCTCATAGGGAACATTCATGCCATGTTTGATTTCATTTCATTCAGTGGTTCTCTAGAAGAAGTTCAAAATGTAAAAAGTTAACAACAACGACGAACGACGGACGCCAAGTGATGAGAAAAGCTCACTTGGTCCTTTGGGCCAGGTGAGCTAAAAAGGGGAAAAAATTACATACAACATGAAATTCTTAAGAATACCCAAAACAAACACTACCAAATAATACAAAACTGATTTATAGCACAATTTATTTCTGAAAACCACAAACTTGGTGGAACTTCCGTCTTCTTAATCATATCATAATTTGATCACACAGCACGCAATTTCAATCCTGGATAATTCTATTGGACCCTTTCTATAGGATCATCTATCTGTTGATGTAGCATTCCCAGCATCTCTGATCTCTAACCATTTATTACATAATTACTTCATCTGTCCTTTTTATCTTTCTTGTCATATTTAAAGGAAAGTCCACTATTAGCAAGTTTATGTGCAACAAGTTTATTTATTTGATAGTTTGGTTCATCATCAAAATATTTTCTCCAGTCACCAACTCCATCTGGAATAAAACAAAAACCAACATGAAAGAGTAATTATACTATCAAAAAACTAATCATTTCTAATTCAATTGAAACACATATCCAGACCTGTGTCCATGCTTTTGTACTTACAATTATCGGACAATACTTTCTACTTTTGTTAAAGCAAATATACCTTTCGGTATCTTTATGGTTTATTGTAATGATACACACCTTTTAAAATTTGAAGGCTGAAAGTTCATTGGCTGATATAATAATTACCGGTAGTCATGTTTTCTACACGAAAAAGTTCTCAAGACAGAGTATGATCTATAACATTATCAAACTTTTTTGTATATAACTTTCACAAGTACAGTTTTACTTTCTGTTCAAATCTATTTGTAAAGGTGGTACCTAACACTACAGGCATGACACTGATGACAGGGAGATAACTCTGAAAAATCAGCTAAACGTTTCAATAAAACATTTCAATCACGTTGTATTGCAAAGAAAATATTAAGCTTCTCACTGATCAAAGTTAGTGTTTGTTAAAACTGCTATATATCCAACCATTTTTTTCTGAGAAAGTGATTGGTTCATTTTTTTATTTTTTTCAAAGGGTCAAAGTAAATATTTTGTCAAATTTTATGAAAATTGAACAAGCCAAATTAATTTTAATCAAGATGTTAGGTACCACCGTAAGTACTAAGGTTATACGTCTTAGTCAAGAAAAAATTAATCTTTGACCTTTTTGAGTGTTCAAAAAAGCCTGTTTGTTTATATATACTCTCAACCGTATTATATTTTTGGCTGTGTAAACTTTTAGAAATATCACTTTTCAGGATACATGTATGGTGCACAAATGAGTATAAACATTTCAACAATTGATTTCAGTAGGTTCCCCTGTAACTATGACATTATTTAAGACTCACTTAGTTATAGAATTACTAATCAAAGAATTCAAATACAGAAAAATATTTAACGAATGAAAGTTGACCAAACAACACATGAAATCACAAATGTAGGTAGCGCATGAGTTAGTTAAATTTGATGCAATTGTATGACATCAGAGTCCCTGAGTGAAATATCGAGTTTATTTCACATTGAAATCACAGCAATTCATTGTAGCCAGTGTGATAAATTTCAATAACAGGTGCAGACTTTTAAAGAGGGTTTTAATCCAGGAGAAAGGGACCCGGTTCTAAATAAATGTCCCCATTCAAATGCATTGATCTTTTTCTGGATCTGTCACTGAATAACTAAGATCAAGCTGACAACTATCATTCAAGGAATATCAAAAGTTGACAAAAATATATTTAAGAAATAATTCCTTTATGTCATGCTCTATGCTCATTTTAACATGGGTAGGCATTATATTTGTCGATATTTTACACTGAGCGTTAAAATGTGGTCAAATATGCCTACCCATGTTAAAATGAGCATAGAGCATGACATGAAGGAATTATTTCGATTCTAATATGACAAATACAATACATTTATAGGTCGAAGCGTACGAAAATACCGTAAGAATGTTTGGCTGTTCCAGTGTCCTCCCTGAGGAGTCTGTATATTACATTTCATATTTGATAAGTTTAAAAACTATGAGCAGGGCAAATATATATGTTGTTTGATAAAAATATATAATAAAAGTTTATGTTAGCTGCTTAAATGTAAATATTTAAAAGGAAACGATGGAAATAACGTTAATATAAACAGTAAGTCTGTGCGCATGTGTCAAACATATTTTTTGTGCTCATTAGAACACGGCTTTGTTATCAAAGCGTTATAAGGACGTCATATTAGAATTCATAATAAATCCCAATCTTGCTGTATAAACAAATGTTTACCTTTCATGATATCAGATTGTTCATTATCTTCTTCTCCAAGATGCCATTTATAGCTGACTTGTTTATTGTTTTTCATGTTTTCTGGACTACAATGACTTAATAAAGTGTTAAGATCATTATTTGTCAATTCTTTGTTAAGGAACTGTGCTATCTTCCTTATACTGCCTTCCATGTCCTGAAAAAAGAAAAACCAATAATACCTGTATTTGTGTTTTTCTTAAAATAGACATAGTAAGATGTGGTATGAGTGCCAATGACACAACTCTCCATCCAAGTAACAATTTATAATAGTAAACCATTATAGGTCAAACATAATTTAACATATGATAAAGTTGCTGGGCTTGTATGGGGCAACTTTCAATTGATTTCTATTCTATGTTAACTTTAGGGTAGACAGCAAAGATGTCAGTCTGCTCAATATAATTAGGAATATTGATTGATTATTGTGTGTTTTTTTATTATGGCATTGAGTATGAATTGTTGATAAAAGTATTTGTTACCTACATGTATAGATATTACATTTGGAATAAATATATGCTTGATGTCATAGGTTCAATGTAAAAGTACTTTAATTTGTTCACTCCCCTTAGCTTACACATTTCATTTTATAAACATACCATTTGGTGTATCTGTGCCCTTATACATAATTACCTCACATAAGTCTTCATAGGTTATAAACAGAATATTTGGATCATCTCTAATTTTCCAGAATTCCAGTACATGCTGCCACCATGGGGCATATCCAACTTAAATGGAAAAAAAACCAACATTAATACGATATATTTTTTTCTCTTAATAAATACAAAATAAATACAAAATATTTAATATAAAAATTTATTCATCTTTTGAGTAAAATTATAAAATTGTTTTACTGATAAATATGATAGGAGTATAAAATAATTTTAACAGATCAGTGTTTTCCTGGAAATATTTTGAATGGATGATTGAGTGTGATAGACTGGTAGGGTTGTGGTCTTACAATTTTAGGATTAGGGAAAGCTTATACAAGAGTTACACATATCTCATATTGTAAAGGATGAATAGTTGATGCCTAAAAATTATGGGGAAAAAAACCTGAGAGCATATTTGTTTGGTTGCTCAAATTGGAAGTACCTGTTTTTTTACAACAAAGTTTCTGTGTTCCAGAGAGCTCTAATATGCAATGGAATATATGCTAGAGTTTCAGCAAAGATCAGAATAACAGTCAGAGCTCAAACATAAATAATCATGATAATTCTAAATCTGCTTTTGACTCATCATGCTCATAGAGGTCTTATTAATTTGTAGATTCAAAGATTTTTCTCCCTTTAATTTAGGCCCATTTATGACTTCAATAAGTCAATTAGTGTTAGACAAGAAATATTTGACCTAAATTAAAAAGTTGCAAATATTGACTCCAACAAGTCGATAAGTTAAAGTAAAAAACATATATTGCAGGCTAGGAATTAGTGGTTTTATTTATGTACATGATGTATGTACTTCTTTCAAGGGAGAGGGTAGGAGGGTCCTGATCCGGAAATCCTGGGCTTAAAAACATGTAATCCTGAGGTCCTGAATTTAAAAAAAAATAAAATCCTGAAAATCGAAAAAAAAGTATTCCTGGATCCCGAAAGGGTCAATCCCAAAATCCTGAATAAAAAACACACTATCCAGGAGTCCAGATAAAGGTCCTATCCCCCTCTTTAAAACATGTTTAGTGAAATCTATTTTTTTAAGTTTAACTGACCATACCTTTATTCCTGATAAAAGCTTTCACAAATGAGTTAAAGTTCTTGTCAAAGGTCTTCAGCTGCTTACAGAAATGATAATTAGAAACCACAGTGTCTTTAGGATTCCTGGCAACATATATCACCTAAAATTGAAATAAAAAAAAAATATAAAAATTTTCAGCATTTTCAATTCATAATAATATATAGTGAACAGACAGCAGAGGTAAACAGGATGCATATTGTAGTTCTGAAGACAATGAACTTTCGATGTTATTTTTAAACATGGTGTAAAAATCAGGATAACCTTGACACTGTAAAATATGTGAAGATAACCATTTTGCCTTCTACATTGTTCTATGCCATCAAAATTTATTCAAAGATTTAATTAGGAGTCCCTACATGCAAACTACATGTAAGCAAGCATAATGTACAAAACAATGAAGAAACATTTAAATATAGATTCTTACGTATACATAACAATTTAGTACTAGTGGAATCTAGGTTTTATTGAGATAGTTAAAATTCAATAATTCAACTATCAAGATTGTATAAATCTGATAATCCATGAACAACTTTGTAAGAATTTGTTTCACTAATGATTATCCAATAAATTTTCATTTTGATCAAGGAAAATCCCTTTTGAGTGCATGCTTTCCACATTTCTTCTTTATTAGTCGAGTTATACAGATGTTGAATTGTCAATTTCTCTAACACCTATTGGCACATTTAGATAAATCCTAATATCTTACCCATGCAATCAAATTCCTTTAAACAATGGGCCCAAAAAAAAGAATTAGAGAAACATGTAGCAATGTGTACTTCAGGAGTCCATTTCACAAAAAAACTTACGACAAAGATTGATCGTAAGTATACTGAATTGTTCATGACTTATGATCAATCTTAATTTAGCTTAGTCTTAAGAAATTTTGGGAAATAGACTCCTGTACTTTCAGTTTAAACATCGTCATATTAAAAAATTAAAAAAAAATAGTACATATGTAAATATGTTAACCTTTGATTTCCTAATTTCCTCTGGTAATAGTTTTAATGGTAAGTGTGTCTTGATCATTCTGGGGGATGGAATAGTAGTTATAGCATCAAGTCCTGGGGTGGGATATTCAAGGTACGGAAATCTGTCATCAATAGAAACAGTTTTAGCTTTTTCTAAATCCATGTTTGAATTTATCAAAAATACTATTTCCTGTATCCATTCTGTTTCTGCAAAATGTAAAATTAATAACTTGATCTCAATTATTTATAATAATATGATCTGTGTCTGATACAAATAAACATGATAAATTATATTAATACATCTATTTACCTACATTGTGACGTAAATGGATTTTTTTCAACTGAAATACAATCATGGAAATTGTCGTCATGATTGTATTTCAGTTGAAAAAAACCATTTACATGCACTAGCATATTAAGGTCGATTTCTATGGGACTCTTTTCATTTTTTAGCAGTTAGATGTACATTATATACCTTCATTTAGATGTACATATACCTTCAGAGAGTGAGTGAGTGAGTAGGCTCAGTTTGTTCATATAAACATGTATGTTTAATTTTGTAAATAAAATTGTCTCATCTACTGTACACACTGTATTTTAGCATGCTGAATGACAGGCAGTCAGACTTTAAATGTGAAACTACAGAAGAAAAAAACATGACACCATTAAGTTTACATACATTTGTACAAAACAAACAAAATACAAACTTTGTCATGTTTGTTAAAACACTTATAATGACTTACATTAGAAAACTATTTCCAAATTTTTTGTCTATCATTTTTGCATGTTCTGTCAAATTAACATGTCAGAGATATCAGACACTAGATGAATTTCCATGCCTTGTTTGATCTTGTTTTGTCTTCACTTGCATGACTTGATTGGCTTCTATCCTGGCAGTTGCAATATGTATTTGTTTATCTAACATTAATTGACAGGGAGTTACAAGTAATTGCGATCATTGAGCTACAACAATGTACAACAAGGGTTATTCACTTGGGAATATTTTAAATATAAGGTTGTTCGAATGAAGCTTCAATTTTCCAGGTCATTCACCACTCCTGCAAAATCATATAGTTTATATATAAATGTGCTAAATGGTCACATTTTCATGCTGCAAGTAATGGGATGTAATAAACAGATGATAAACATATTTACACTTTTGGTATTTAGTTGAATTTTGTCTCTGAATGACCTAAGAACTGCTCCAAATAACTGTATGCCATCAAACAACAATCACTTTTTAATTGTGAAGTCATTTTTTTTAATAGGGCTCTTCACTGTAAGTTTGGCCATATTGGATAAGTGGCATTTTGGAATGAGGTTGAAATAGTATGAAAGTATGGGAAATCCTATGCATGTTTCCAAGCAACTGCTCTGTTTTAATTATGTTTTCCTGTAATTTTCACACCATTTTTTCCTCCATTATGAAAATCTGCCCCTATCCAATCACTATTGTGATGTCAAAGTTTACCATGATGTATGAGGGTGGAAATGCCCTTTAACGTCAGGCGTCAAACAGTAATTTTTTGGCTACCGTTATCGACAAATCGTTATATTTTTACTGTGATTCATCAAAATATCCTTCTTGTGATTTGTCAGGTGTCTCAAATAATTATCGTTACTTTTATTTTTGGGAAAAATAGCATACTTCGTAAATTTCAGCTGATTTTAATTTTATAACCATGATAACCATGATAACATCTAAGAAAGTGTACATTGACATTTTATTGTCATGCACTAAAAATTACCGTTAATGTCATTCGGCAAGAATTTGTACCGTTTTAAAACGTCATGAAGGTACCCCATTTTTGCCCTCATGTATACATACAAAGCCATGTTTACCTGAAAATTACACTCTATTCACAGTACCTGATCTTGGAAATGAAATAACCCAAACATCATCTGGTCTAACTTCAAAATTCTCAAATTTGTGAGCATTGTTTTCAGTAAACTGTGGAAGAACAACTCCTTTAAACTGTATGTAGTGTTTGATAGGATTCCAAGCACTATCTTCAACGTTCTCAATACCCGCAAGACGTCTCTTAATTTTGGAAGACGCTAATAGTCCCACTATAACAGTGCCAAGACAAAATGTACCAACAAAAGCCTTTAGAACCCTCATAAATCGTCCATGGGAAGGATTACTGCTGCAGGTCCTTACACTAGTAACACTTCCCGTCTGTGACTTAAATTTAAACAAACAAAACTTGTGATGAATGAAAGTTCGCCTAGAATGTGTCAATCTTATATGTAACATAAACACAGGATGCTTAATATTCAGTCTTAAAACAGTTTTTAACGAATTTTCAATCATATTTGATTTGGAAGAACAAACCCAGATTGTAAGGAACCTGACAGGAATGGGGATTGACATGAACATATTTAGAACTGTTCGTGTATCCTGTAAATGCTCCATCTGTAAGGCGCACCGCCATTATACAGACTATCATTAATCAATTCCCTGGAGAGAAAAAGGTATATATACATAGACGGGAACTGACATTATGAGGATACTCTTTTTGAAATGTCAAATATATCAATATATTGCAATTCAGTCAAGGAGGTTGAAATATTTAATAAATGTCATCAATGGATCATGCATTAACCGTTTATCTTCTGTTAGAGGATATCAATGCCTTCATTACAAAAATACAGCGGCGGATCCAGAACTTTTCCTAAGGGGGGCCGCTCCAGTCATGCTTCAGTGATTCCCTATACAAGTAACCATTTTTTCCCACGAAAAGGGGGGGGGGCGGGCCCCCCGGGCCCCCCTGGATCCGCCTATGAAATATAATCTTGGTATCTATGATGAGTTTATTTACAACCTATTTCACTGCTGGTGAAGTTTAAATTTCCCGAGGGTACGTATCACCAGCCCAGTAGCTAGTCAACTGACATGAATTATCATCGTTATGGTCATATTTATAGTAACTGCTTACAAAACTTTTTTTGAAATACTAAGGCTTTCAGTGGCGGATCCAGAACTTTTCCTAAGGGGGGAGGGGGGCACTGACTGACCTAAAAGGGGGGGGGCGCTTTTTATATATAATTCGTAGGAACCTGATGAGCGTAGTTAGATCGTGATAGTCGTATAGAGGTTACAGAATAAGCGTGGTGAGAACGTGGTGTAATTGTAGAAGGAACGTCGTAGAAGCGTAATGAGGAAGTAGTAGCATAGTGAAAAGAACAAAAAAATACATTTTCATGCCGCTCATACAGCGATCTCACCACGATCTGAATTTATATTAGATTGTGGTGAACGTGTAGTAATCGTGTGCAAGTAGACATTACAATCATTCAATACAATAATAGTCCGGCGGCTTAGTTCAATATTTTGACACAATTGATCACTTTATGGTCAAAGCATGAAACATTATAGATTGTGAGTAATAATGATGATAAACATTTTTGGATATGGAACCATTTAAAAATATCCATAGTGGCCGCCACAATTCAAATATAAGTATAGTGTGTTGTGATGTTATGCTATTGTTTCAGACAAAAAGGGAGAAGGTTTGAAACCATTTAAACGTTTAATCCCGCTGCAAATGTTTGCACCTGTCCTATGTCAGAAATCTGATGTACAGTAATTGTCGTTTGTTTATGTAATTTATACGTGTTTCTCGTTTCTCGAAATGGTCAGTTGTCCACATTAGGAGTTATTGCCCTTTATATATTCAATTTTTTAACCATTTTCCGTAAATCTTAGTTATCTTTAACAAAAATCTTCTCCTCTGAAACTATTATTCCAAACTTAATCACAATTATCATTGCGGTATCTAGTTTAAAAATTGTGTCCGGTGACCCGGACAACCAACCAAGATGGCCACCATGGCTAAAAATAGAACATAGGGGTAAAATCAGTTTTTGGCTTATAACTCAAAAACCAAAGCATTTAGAGCAATCTGATATGAAGTTAAATGGTTTTTTTAACAATTTGAAATTTGTAAAATTTTCACTTACATTATCTACTGTAACTACTGGGCCAAGTTCATTATAGAGATAATTGCAAGCAGCAAGAATGTTCAGTAAAGTAAGATCTACAAACATACCACCATCACAAAAACACAATTTTGTTATGAATCCATCTGTATCCTTTGTTAAGTATTCACATAGACCAAGGTGAGCGACACAGGCTCTTTAGAGCCTCTAGTTTTATATAGATTAGACCGTTGGTTTTCCCGTTTGAATGGTTTTGCACTAGTAAATTTGGGGCCCTTTAAAGCTTGTTATTCGGTGTGAGCCAAGGCTCCGTGTTGATGGCCGTACATTGACCTATAATGGTTTACTTTTATAAATTATTTGGATGGAGAGTTGTCTCACTGGCACTCACACTTCATCTTTCTATATCTATAGACATGTTGCTTATAGTATCCGATATACCTGCAAAATCATGAAAACTTAACATTGACCAATGAACCATGAAAATCGGGTCATGGTCATATAGACCGCTACCAGACACACATGTAAATCTTACAATTATTCAATATACATGTGATAGTGTTGCTTTCAGTATCTGAGAGAAAAAACAAAAAATATAAAAATTGTCCAATGAACCATGAAAACGAGGTCGAGACAAGATAAAACCTTCAAGTCTGACATATACTCTTTACAATCATTCCATACATCAAATATATAGTGACACTATTGCTTATAGTATCTGAGAAATAGACCAAAACACAAACACTTAACATTGTCAGATGATGCATAAAACTGCGACCACGGTCAGATTATGGGACATGTATACCTTATAAACATTTTATATCCAAATCTAGTTGATCTATTGATAATAGCTTCTGAAAAACGGACTTGACTACGTCTTAATAATATGTTATATATTCTTCTATTTGTCTTTATGACTATTACTTTTACTGTCTAGTCTATTTATTGTGATACTCATTTGACGTGACTCTGTACTTATACATCCCGTCATTGTGTTATTGTTCTATACTAGTTTTTGTATTCTTGTCTTTCATTTTTGCCAATGTGCTTTGTCTTTATGCATTTCGGGGTTTCTTTGATACACATGACGTATCTCTGTGCTTATATAATGGATATCCCGTTAATGTGCTATTGTCTTTCTTTTTTTTCTAGTGTGCTTTGTCTATATATATGCCTTTTTGTCTTTCTTTGATATATATGACGTGCCTCTCTACTTAAGTATCCCGTCAATGTATTATTGTGCTATGGTAAATTTATGTATTCTTGTCTTTAATTTTTGCTTATTTACTATGTCTATATCCCTTTTTTGTGTTTCTTTTGTTACATATTCGTTTGTTTTTATAGTGATTAGGATTATTACACAATGTTGACTGCTGTACCCCTAATTTTGATATTTTTAACTATTTTGTATGTGTAATTTGTTCACACATCGTTGTCAATATAATGGAATTTGATGCAACTCTGATACAAGTGAGAGGCTTAGCGCTGTAAAACCATGTTTAATCAAACATTTTCGACATAAGAAAATGCCTTATACCAAGTCAGGAATATGACAGGAATATGAGAGTTGTTATCCATTCGTTTGATGTAATTGACCTTTTGATTTCGCCATTTGATTAGGGACTCTCTGTTTTGAAACTTCGTAATATCAGGTATTTACAAACAAGGTATGAAGCATCCTGTTGTTTTTTTTTTTAACTTCTGTAATATTGAGCTTTATACAAATATTGTACGTCGCTGCCGCTGGGTTGTTTTCCCCGCCGGGTTGTTTTTCCAGTACCTCGCATTCAGCGACTTTAATTGTTGGTGAGACAAAAATCTTCATTGAGGAGAAATAAATCACTTAAGGAGTCGATTGTAATTTTGGCCCTACCTGTAGATGTTATTTTGTTAGCCATTTCTGCTTTTAACTGTTCTTCTTTAACTGTTTTGTATGCAAATTACGCAAAAATGGATAAAGGACAATAACTCATCTTATGTCTAAATTAACGATATCAACCAGGTTGTTTGACTTATTTGAAGATCATATGTTCTTGAACATTTTTTAACTCATAATGTAACTCTATTATTATGATAGTTCTGCTTAAAATCCATAACAAATATGTGGTACCGGTATATGTTATTAAGGGGCAATAACTCAATTAAGATGCAATTTCAGGCGTTTTGACTTATTGTGACTAATATATTTGCCAATTACAATTGCTCACAATTAAATTTATTTATAATTATGGTTTCTACCAAAAACGCAAAAATGAGTTCAAACCATCTTTCAATGGCAATGACATAAATAAGAACCACATATGATTTTGGCTATGTTGATTTATTTGTAGATCATACTTTGCTGAAAATTGTGCTACTTACAATTTCTGTCTACCAAGGTTTTTGCTTTGATGGGTAAAATCATCTTTAAATGGCAATAAATCCTATAAGAGTTATATTGAATGTGTAATCTACATTGACTTATTCATATATCTTATTATCTAGAACATTTATGTTATAACAAATTTTCTCTATCTAGTTTCTGTAAAAACAAGTGAAAAAAGTAAACCAATGGACTGATAAATCAGGTTGATAAGTTATTGCACAGAAACTACATTTAACGCATTTTCTAATATATCTAGGTCACACACTCCTGAATGGTAAAAGTGATAATAATGAATACTCAATTTGACCTATATTTTGTCATCAAAAACGTAATCAAATTTTAAAAAAGCATTATTGAATAAATTATTGCACTGTTAGTATTCGCGACTGCATACCCATCCGTATGCTTATTGTACTTCACAAATTAGATAACCGGTGTGAAAAAGCTGCTTTCGTCATATATTACAACTTGCTCCTAGCAAGACTACAAAACAAATTGTCATCAATCAATCAGAAAACGTAACATATATACGTCGTGCAGTTTATTTCTACAAGCGTATCATATGGGCTAAAATCCATTGATTCCTTGATATTAGTGTCGTTGTGTTAATGTCTCAATGACAATATTCAAATTATTCCCTTTGTTCATCCAAAACTATGATTCCTACGTTGTTTTTACTCTACCATTAAGGCAGAGTTTCACTGTGCTGTCCGTGAAAAATCAATACTATGATTCAATATCGTTATTGCAAATGTAGATTATCATTTTAAGTATTGTGGAAAATCAACGCGTTCACCATCTAGTAACGTAAATTATACCTACAATGAATAAAATGTGTATGATTCTACATTTTTTAACTTCTTGTAGGAAAACTGAAAATTGAACAATGATACAGTAGCTTAGTCTGATTGTTTTAATCTAGAGGCTCATCCATATATACATTTAATGGCACAAAAGTGGAATGATTTTCTCCAGTCTTTAACAGCATTCTTACTATCTCTATATGATTCTGGCAACTGGCAATACACGCAGGAGTTAACCCATACTTTGTACTCTTATTGATGTCCGCCTTGTTATCCAATAATACCTTTACTATATCTATATGATTTTTTGAACACGCAATAAACAAAGGAGAATTCCCAACATTCATACACTTATTTATGTCTGCCTTGTTATCCAGTAAAACTTTAACAATCTCTGTATTATTATTCTTACAGGCAATATACAAAGGGGATTTTCCATCATCTTTACACTTATTAATATCTGCCTTGTTGTCCAGTAATATCTTTACTATTTCTATATGATTCATTCCACAGGCAATAAACAAAGGAGATGATCCATTATCCGTACACTGGTCAATGTCTGCCTGGTTAAAAGCGCGTCTGGCGTACAAAATTGTAACCCTTTCTGATGTTTTGTCTAGTAATACCCTGACTATCCCTAAATGATTCTTTTGACAAGCAATACTTAAAGGCGATAATCCCTTACGTGTACACTTATTAATGTCTGCCTTGTAATCCAGTAATAACTTTACTATCTCTATATGATTATGTTGACTTGCAATACATAAAGGCGATCTACCGTCATTCATACTCTTATCAATGTCTGCTTTGTTTTCTAGTAATACATGCACTATATCTATACGATCATTTTGACATGCAATACACAAAGGCGATCTACCGTCTTTCATACTCTTATCAATGTCTGCTTTGTTTTCTAGTAATACATGCACTATATCTATACGATCATTTTGACATGCAATACACAAAGGCGATCTACCGTCATTCATACTCTTATCAATGTCTGCTTTGTTTTCTAGTAATACATGCACTATATCTATACGATCATTTTGACATGCAATACACAAAGGCGATCTACCGTCATTCATACTCTTATCAATGTCTGCTTTGTTTTCTAGTAATACATGCACTATATCTATACGATCATTTTGACATGCAATACACAAAGGCGATCTACCGTCTTTCATACTCTTATCAATGTCTGCTTTGTTGTCTAGTAAAACATGTACTGTCTCTATATGATTATGTTGACAAGCAATACACAAAGGTGTTGCTCCGCTATTCCTACACTTATCAATGTCTGCTTTGTTGTCCAGTAAAACCTGTACTGTCTCTATATTATCATATTGACAAGCAATGTACAAAGGAGATCTCCCATCATGCAAACACTTATTTATGTCTGCCTTATTATCCAGTAAAACTTTAACAATCTCTGTATTATTATTCTGACAGGCAATATACAAAGGAGATGATCCATTATTCACACACAGATTAACGTCTGCGCATCTGGCATACACAACTGTATTCCGGTCTATTTTGGTGTCAAGTAATAACCTGACTATCTCTAAACGATTCTCTTGACAAGCAATATATAAAGGAGATTCTCCATCAAACCTGCTTTTATTAATGTCTGCATTGTTGTCCAGTAATACCTTTACTATCTCTATGTGATTTTCGTTGCAAGCAATAAACAAAGGAGTTGTTCCATCTATCAGACACTTATTAATGTCTGCCTTGTATTTAAGTAATAACTTTACAATCTCTATAAGAGTTTTTGTACAAACAATATAAGAATAAGATGGTTCGTCATTCATACAATTATCAATGTCTACATTGTTATCCAGTAATACCTTTACTGTATCTAAAAAACTCACTTGACAAGCAATAAACAAAGGAGTTGCTCCATCAACCGTAGTGTTATCAATGTCTGCGTTGTTGTCCAGTAATAACTTTACTATCTCTATACGATCATTTTGACATGCAATCCACAAAGGCGATCTACCGTCTTCCATACTCTTACCAATGTCTGCTTTGTTGTCTAGTAATAACTTTACTATCTCTATATGATTATGTTGACAAGCAATACACAAAGGTGTTGCTCCGCTAATCATACACTTATCAATGTCTGCTTTGTTGTCCAGTAAAACCTGTACTGTCTCTATATGATTATATTGACAAGCAATAAACAAAGGAGAACTCCCATCATGCATACACAGATTAACGTCTGCCTTATTAAATAGAACTGAAATCAAGTCTATTTTGCTTTCAAGTAATACCCTGACTATCTCTAAATGATTCTCTTGACAAGCAATATATAAAGGAGATGTTCCATCAAACCTGCTATTATTAATGTCTGCCTTGTTGTCCAGTAATACCTTTACTATCTCTATATGATTATTTGCACAAGCAACAAACAAAGGTGATGATCCATCATTCGCACACTTATTAATGTCTGCCTTTTTATCGATTAATACCTTTAACATATCAATATGACTTTGTTTACAAGCAACATACAAAGCAGATCTGCCGTCATCCGCACACTTATTAATGCATGCCTTGTTTTCTAGTAATAACTTTGCTATCTCTATATAATTATTTTCACAAACTTTAAGTAAAGGAGATGTTCCGTCAGAAATACACTTAGTACAGTCTGCCTTGCTATCCAGTAACAATTAAACTATTTGTATATGATTATTTTCACAAGCAGTAAACACAGGAGTTGCTCCGTTATCCATACACTTATTAATGTCTGCCTTGTTTTCCAGTAACATCTCTACTACCTCTATATGATTTTTCTGACAACCAATATACAAAGAAGATATTCCTTTACCAGTACATGTATTAATATCTGCACCATTTTTCAGTAATATATTTACTATTTCTGAATGACCTGTTATTGATGATACAAACAAGGGACTCCCGCCAGCACTGTTACATTGGTTAACATCAACACCATGATACATACACCACTGTATTAAAGGAATATCATTATATTGACAACATTGTAAAAGTGTAGTATCTTTGTAAAAATTATCACAGGTCAGTGCTAATTGTCTCTGGAATGCAGTATCAAGTGTATTCAAATGACACAGGAATCTCTGTCTAAACTCTGGTATCTCGAAATTGATGTTCAGTAACACATGCCGTACTTTTCCTTTGGCCAAATCATCTATTATTCTCTGTATGAATATTTGGTGGTATTTAGGTGGTACAATAGTGACAAACTGGTCCGTGTTATCTCTTCTTTCTAATACAAATCTTTCCCTAATAACCAGACTGTCTGCATTCTTGATCAAACAATGAATAATAGTTTGTCCAAAATAATATGCCAGGAAGTCAAATATTTTATCATGTTTAGTTTTATATACATTTTTATCTTTCTTCATAAACGTATGTTCAAGATGCTTTATTTCATCTAGTAAGATAATTCGAGAAGTACCTCTGTCCAGTTTACATGCCTCACATGTGTTCTTTATCGTTTTTCTTTTTTCTTTATTTATCTCATCTGTAAACCATTCCTCCTCTAGTCTGTTATTGAAAATGACACACAAGGCCAAAGCACAATATTTCCCGTGTCCGTTTTTTTGTAACTTGTCAATCTCTTCTTTATAAACTGAAAATGGATTCCTGAAGAATTCTGTAATACTGAGATCAGGTTTATCGTTATATAATTTACAGAGAAGGGGAAAACAATCATATAAATCCGAGTACTGAATAACCTCTGAAGCTTTTGATTCAAGATAGAATTCTGCCAATAATCGTTTTTCTATGTGTGATAAACAGAAATCCTCTGATAGCAAGTTACACACACAAGTCTTGAAAATAGGCAAAAATTCAAATTTTGCATCCTGATATATTTGTAGCCGACATGCCACAATGATTTTTGTCATTTTGTTTGAAATCAATTCTTCAATACGCCCAATGATTGATTCCAAATTGTCAAGGTCAGATTGATTTATGGAATAAGTTCCACAAAAGTCATCAAGAACAAAGAGTGTTTTTTCCTTTGGATTGTGAAATTTTATAATATCATGTGGACTGGTTACAAGCAATACATTATACCCATCATCTGCCATTTGTAAAGCCACATGTCGTAGAGTTGCTGTCTTCCCAACACCAGAACTAGCAGTAATTGTCACACAACTGTTTTCCTTTATGCATTCAAAAACATGTCTTGCAGCTCTGGTTTGAACAAAGTTTGAATTATCCGTCCTCCATGCTTCCAATATCTGACTTATTTGAACTGAAATATAAAGATATAACCTCTATTCTATAATATTAATTACCAGAAATATGATGTATGTACTGCAGGTACTCGACTCTCAAAAGTAATTAATTAAACAAGCTTTAAATAAAGTTTGTATTGTGGTGATTACTACTGACTTTTCATAACTAAAGGAACATTCCTCTGTTGCTTATGCAAACATGAAAGCGTAGCAGTATTATGCCGTCGAGGTTTCCACAAACAGAAAACGTTTATTAGAGTTGTTCTTCTTTGTTCCGATTGAGAATGACAATCGTTAAACTAGGTCGATTTGCAGAGAAGAACATATTTTATGTATCTGTTGATACGATATTCCAGGGCTTGTATTTCATATTATGATTTCCATGATAGATGGTGGCGCTACTCACAAGGAAGTATTAAACAAAGAGCTCTAAGTGTTGTAGTCATTCCTACCGAGTTTGCCTTTCCACGAGGAACACGACGAATATCACATCCAGAAGCACCGGCGATCATCCCTCAGTTTTTGGTAGGATTTCGTTTCTTTTGTTTTCTATGTTGTGTTTTATGTACTATTGTACTTCTGCGCTGTCAGGATAATTTCGAACTATGAGTTTGAATGTCCTCTTGGTATCTTTCGCCTGTCTTTTGTACTCAAATAATTAAAGTGTTTCTAAACTTTAAAAAAAAAATGTTCGTTTTTGTTTTCGAGGAACATCATAACAAAACAATCTAAAAAACATACGAATATGCATATGAAATAGAAGCATACTAAGTATACAAAAATATTAAAAAGAAAAAAGGACGGAATTTACATGAGAGCAAACAACCCAATACCCTTGAGGATGTTCTATGTTTAAATATATGCCTTCCTTTCTATATAAATAATCATGATCATAGTAGATGATGTGAATACGTCAACTAGAGAGAAATAAAACAACAAAAAGAATGTCAAGAAACAAAATTGAAACTTTTCCCATTTAATGTCACAGATGTCGTTCCATTTACCATGAATGTAACGTATCAAATAAGTTTTGTCACCGAGTTTGATCTTGCATGAGCAATTCGTTGGGTGCCACATACATGTGAAGTAAGATTAGGTTAGCCTTGCGGAGCAAATGAGATCTTCCTAGATTTTGTAGGGTTTCGTGGTAGTCAGTCAGGGTTTTTGATGTGTTTTGTGTACTTTTTTTTATTTGTGTCTTTCTTAACCAAGGTGTTGACAGTTTATTAACGACTTATGGCTTTGAATGACCATTAGATGTCTTTCGACTTTCTTTTAAATTCATCCTTAAGATGTGGCACTAAATTCATATTGTACTATTTTAGTAATTGCCTTTATATTTTTTATGAATTAATCTATTTTTTAGTGTCGATCAACTGTTTGAAACATACCTTCAAAATAATTATGAATTTCTTCGAGACGTAAGCAGAAGCATGCGCTAATCAAGAGTAGTTGGACTTCACACTTTGTCAGAATAGGTTTAATAAGGCTTTCAGTTATCAAATAGTTGAAAAAAAACTTTTTTATTTTGTTAAGTTTCAACTAATACTGTTTTTGTTTGTTCATTGTGTTTTGTAAAAGAATTAAGAGTAAAAAGTATAATAACAAAAATACTGAACATCTGAGGAAACATCTGAACAAAACGTCCCTAAGCAAATCCCAAATTAAAAGCTCAAACGCATCAAACAACTGTCATATTTCTTACTTTTTTCTTATGTAGAGAATGGCGGATTAAACCTGGTTTTAACGAACACGAAGATATTCCAACATACAAAGACATATCAGTACAATCGAGTACAATAGTATGCCAGTTTTGAAATTGGCTGGTTTGTTGTGTATTGGAATAGTTTATTAAACTACTAAGTACTTCTTTATTACATGCTGAGAAAATGTTACAAAATAACACTTGTTAACTCACCCTCATTGCCAAACCATAGAACATGACCAATATCTGACCTATTAATGACGGTTTACAAACATTTTTGTGAAAGATAAACAAACCTATGTGTAGTCTAGAGATTCATTACAATATATACTCAAATATATTGATGTTTGGTCTAAATAAGCTGTTTTGTTTCATTTGTCTCAAGTCATACCGTAAGTTGATTTGTTGTGTCTAAGGTACGATTGAAAGGGCTAACATTGTTATAAGTTCATCTTGTTACCTATTTTCTTTTTATTCTTACCTCTAATGTTCCAAGGAACAGTTGACTGCTCCAATGTTTTTGTCTTTAACTCTTTGCATTCTTCAAACATATTTCTGCCACCTAGTCTTCCTACAGCCTGTAATAATCAAAAGTTCAGAAAAATGAGCTATTTCTGAATATTATTACATGGTACTTTAATCCAAAGGACTTCTAAACTTGTTTTGGCTTTGTGAAGTGAACATTGAAATCTGATTTAAAACCTTCATTTTACAAGTCAAAAAAAGTTTGTACTCAGTTGTAAGGTGACCACACCTTCCTGGTAACGTTCATATTTAAGGTGTATGTTCCTAGTTTTCATAGTTGAATTGTACACGAATCATATAGAAAAAATATGAAAAAGAAAAAATGGCAAAAACAAGGACAAAATAATTCTTGAAAATCATGACGTTATCCTAATAATCGTAAGATACGTACATTAACAGTAATAATGTTAAAATACGGTATGGTAGCTGGGGGTATTAAAGTATCGGCCGTAAAATCAACTTTCTTTTTTTTAATCAAAATTGTTATTTATTCCATAAAACTATGTAAAACGTTTAGTATCAATACTTCTAACGTTTTAAATGAAATAACATTTTTACATGATTATGTGATCATAATTTAACTTTTGTTGTTGTGTAGTTGGGTTGCTAATGTACTATATAAAAAAGACGCCGTGGAATAGTTGCCAGTGCAACAACTCTCCACATGAGACAAAATCACATAGAAATTAACAGCTATAGGTGACCGTACGGCCTTCAACAATGAGCCAACTCCATACCGCATAATCACCAAAAAAATGCCTTGATTCGACCTGCATATAAATCAGTATTATACAAGTTATGAGCAAAATGATATACATTATTTATATGTTGTATCTACAATTACGAAATCAAACAGAACTACGAAAATAAACTCATCATAGATGACAGGATTATATTTTGTATTTCCGCCACACCCGCGTTTCGTCTTCAAAGGACACATAAGTTACACTCAAATCCCAAAAAGTTATAAAGGCTAAATAGAGTACGATGTCGAAGAGCATTGAGGCCAAAAACTCCTATAAAAGTTTTGCCAAAAATACAGCAAGGTAATCTTTTTCTGAAGTAGCCTCAGTATTTCATCAAAAATTCAAACAGTTTGACCATATCAATGATAATTCATGTCAGGACAGAAATGAAACCAGGGTTATTTACTGCAATTGCTAATCAGTTTGTTTAAATTTAGTTTTAAACTGTCTGTTATTGTTTAATTGTTTCTAATGGACATACCCCCACAACACGTTACATATTTGTAATCTGTCTGAGTGATCAAGTATAGACGTTGAAGTCTTAAGGTAGCACTCCACAGTTTGAAAATAGAATTAAAAATGAGCCACAAAATGTTTTATCATCTTCTATTCCTGGATTTCTAATACACTAACCTAACTGTTTGTGTTGAACATGTGCATATGTATGTAATCAGTATCTTCAATAGATTTAATTTTCAAAACTTAAAGGGTGAAAAATAATTCATTTTCTGTGTATCCATGGCAACAATCTGCATTTATTTACTATAAAATATTGCAAAAGGGGGTAAACGTCACATATCCCCCAAAATATGGACCAAACTAGATTATCAATGCCTTTGAGTGATACCTTTTCAGAAACTGTTTTCATAAATCGTCCTAATGATCAAATAAAAATGGGTGCTTTCGCCTCATTTTTTCGTAAAATCTAATCACAAAGTTCGTGCCACAAAAAGTTGGAAAAAAACATTACAATAATTGTCGGACCAACGTATGGTATGGACATACAAATACGGACTGTCATACAGAAAACAGCCTATATTATATACATTATATGATCTTGATGTTCATACAAACACAATACGAAGGCTATTTTAATACTCAACTATCCAAAAATGAATTTTATTGCACACTCTTATATTTGAAAAATTCACAGGGGCCAAAATGCGAAACTACACACCTAACTGTGGATTGCTACCTTAATTCATATAAAATGAGTGACAGGTGAAAAAAAAATGTAAATTCAATTCTTGAACCAATGTAACATATGTCATAAACTCAATCTTCTGTGCACAATTTCATCATTTGTAACGCATCCATATCGTATAATCCTAAAAAAATATTTAAATCGGTCAGTGTTGTTGTGAAAATTTAACTTCTAATAAAAGGTCGTATTTTGAATCCGAAGTTTACCGATTGTCCCCTTTGTCAACAATCAAGATAAAAGCATGGATATTCAGGTAAGCACGTGTAAAACATACATGTACAATTAGATATAGTTTATTTTGATGACAGAGCAATGATTACGTTTGGTTTTCCCCTTCGCATTTGCGTATTGCGATCACCGTATAGTTACGAGAAAGGTCACGCCGAGGGAAGCTTACGGAAAATATGTCGGCGAATAGTTTGCTTTGTAGCTCGAAGCAAACAATTAAAAGAAATAAAATTTCTAAAAAAAAATTACGCATTTAAGAATTTCTCTCAGAAAAAGTATATGAACATAAGTTTTATAATCACAACTAGTCATTTCGTTATAAAAAAAACAACATATGCATCAAATATTTGTATGCACCACCTACAATAGTAGAGGGGTATTATGTTTTCTGGTCTGTGTGTCCTTCCGTCTATTCGTCCGTCTGTTCGTTCGTTCGTCTGTCCGTAAGTTTGTCCCTCTTCAGGTTAAAGGTTTTGGTCAAGGTAGTTTTTGATGAAGCTGAAGTCCAATCAACTTGATATTTAGTATACATGTTCCTTATGATATGATCTTTCTTATTTTAAAACAAAATTAAACTTCTGACCCCATTTTCATGGTCGACTGAACATAGACATTAAAAGTGTAAGTTTCAGGTTTAAGTTTTTGGTCACGGTAGTTTTCGATGAAGTGAAAGTCCAATCAACTTGAAACTTAGTACACATGTTTCCTTTTGGTTGAGTTTTTTTACTTTTAAGGCCAAATTAGATTTTTTACCCAATTTCACGGTCCAATGAACATGGAAAATGATAACGCAAGTGGGGCATCCGTGTACTTTGATTTAGTTTGAAGTTTCATATTCCTTTTACGGGATTTTAATAGGTTCATTCGATAATAAATTGAATAAAGTCCAGTGAAGAATACAAAATAGATTTGTTAACCTTATGAGAATTCACGACAATATGTATTATGTTCTTGGTAACTTTCGTAGTTCTCAATTATGTTTAAGTATACATCTTATTTGGCATCTATTGTGTTTTAAAGAAAACATTATAACATTTTGTATTGTATCTGCAGACAATATGACTTAGCTTTGTTTAATCTACAGAATAATTTTGATTTTTGCTGAAATCCTAGCACGAAACGGATGTTCGTCTTACTTTTTTTGATTTGGTAAAAACGTATTGACTATCAGAATTAATTAGAAACGTATTAAAAAGCCGTTCATAATCTATATTGAATCACTGAAAGATCGTTTCTCAAAATTTGTCATTTCAAACAATCGCGGACATTTCAATCACATATTTTGAAAATATTTCAAGGGGTATTACATAGAAATGTTTACGATCATGTAAAGTAGTTACTCTATGACATCGCCTACTATAGTCAGTTTGACTTCTATAAATCTTAAGAAAATAATTCTTAAAAAATCCTTTTTACTTATATATATTTTTTTTCTTCAAGTATGTTAATGTATGACATATACGAACTCTGACTATAAATATCATAATTTTTAACCAATAATCAAAAAGTTACTCATTAGGTCTCTATGTTACTGATATTTTTTTAATATAAAATAATCAATGGAGTTAGTATGAGGAGTACAAACATCATAAACTTAGTCTTCTGTGCACGTAATTTATCATTTTTCGTGTATATTTCGTATAATCGTCAATTTTTATTTTTTAATCGGTCAGTGTTGTTGTGAAAATATGGCAGGTAATTAAAGTTCGTGTTTTAAAGCCGAGGTTTAATGTTGGTCACCTGTTTGTCAACAATCGACAAAAAATAAACAAAAAAGCATGGAAAGAGAGCACGTGTTTAACATGTAAATTCAGATAATAGTTTATTTTAAGGACATTCATGCGTATTGTGACCACCGGATTTTTACGAGATGGGTCACACTGAGGTCACTTTGCATACGGAAAATATGTCGGGGGAATTGCTTGCTGGAAGGAAGCAATTAAAATAAAGTACACTTCTTCTAAATATGAATAAATTAAAGAATTTTCTTCAGAAAAAAGTATATGTACATAAGTTTTATAATGAAAACTATCCATTGAGTTATTAAAAACATTTGCATTAATTTTTTTTATTTGAGGTTTCTTATGACTTTAAACATTAAAAAATCTTGTGGGGATTTTTTCTTCTTCAGATCATATGCGACTCATAGGATTTTAAACGTGCAACAATCATTTATAATCGCGTAAATGCAAACAGGAAAGTACGAATCAATTATTTGTAATCACATAAGCAACACGACGGGTGCCACATGTGGAGCAGGATCTGCTTGGTTCGTGTTGTTTATTCTTTAGTTTTCTATGTTGTGTCATGTGTACTACTAGTATTGTTTTTCTGTTTGTCTTTTTCATTTTTAGCCATAGCGTTGTCAGTTTGTTTAGATTTATGAGTTTGACTGTCCCGTTGGTATTTCGTCCTTCTTTTTTTGTAATTGTATTTGTTCGATTATTTTTTTTCCTTGTTACCCAAATACTATCAGTTCAGCAGTTCAAATATAAACTGAGTATCTCGATTTATTAATTGCTGCTTGTTATAGGCTAAAATCGGACATGCATATTGAGGCTGAGAGCAAATAGTTATTATTCAATATAAAAGTTGACGAATAGGGAAACGTGGAAAATTAATAAAAAGTTATGTTCAATAATACAAACATTTAAACTTGACTGTTTAACTGTGTTTAATGGTCCAATTTTTTCATACCTGCATGATATCCTCCCATGAAGTTGTAAACAAAGAGCAATCTATCTTTCCATTTGTATTATGTGATATATGGTTCCTATAGTATTTTATCCTCCCCAAATCAGCTGCTCGTGTTGTATCTGTAATCACTGGCAACGTATCGTAATGGTTTAATTTTGTAAGATTTATTAGCAATGTGATCATCAAAGTTACATCAAACATGTTTGAATCTGGATCACCTGTGAACATCAATTAAAAAGAACATTCAAATAACAATGTGCAAATACTACACAATTCAAACTGTAGGTTGTACTTTGTAAGTTCATCTATTTCTCAAACCACACCTCTTGGGAAGGTATATAATATTCATTAATAATTTGATTTGTTGACAAACTGGTTCCCAGATATGATCTATATGTTTCATTCCATAGATACATTACTTGGGACTGTTACCAATATTAAAACACAGCTTGGCGGTGAAAATGAATTCCGAGGCAGGCAAAGAGTAAAGGTTGGGGTAGTACAAAATTTTAGTATAACAAGATCGGGGCATTTAAAATAGTAGTGCATATGAACTTTCTTTTCTGGGATATAATTTTTACGAAACTTCATAGTAAAAGTGTCAGTGTTTTAGCCGCAATGGTTGTTCCTATGATAAATTGTATTGTCTATATTTACGAGTCTTATATGTAGACGAAACGCGAGTCTGGCGTACCAAATTATAATCCTGGTACCTTTGATAACTATTTACAGAATTGTAACCTGTATATACCGAGATGTCGTGCCTGGTAATTAATTTGCGAACAACATAAACATCTTCATAGCTGATAGACAAACAGATAGATAAATAACTGGTTCAACTTGACCAAAATAGATAACAGAACGATAACTAATAAGCATTATACATGGATACAATGTCCCTCTTGCACTCTATGTTTATCTGTGAACAGTAAAGCTGGGACCTTAATTTGACATATGTTTTTAAAGTTTCACATCATAATGATAATTTCTACCAAGTTTTGTTTTGATGTGACCACACCTTTATGGTAAAATTCTTTAATCGAACACTAAATTATGAAACTGTACAAACAAACTACTCGACTAATGGAACGATGGAAAAACGTACCGGAAAGTAGTTGGAGGGGCATACAAACAATTCAATCTTTCACAGCATTATTGCAATGCGCATTAAGTTTTACCTTATTCAATGCAATTATAAGCGGAGTTTGGAGACAAACTGGTAATTTTATAAATTCACTAATAAATGTTAATACCTGGTACAGGTAAGTCTCATAAACGAACTCAAATAATTATATAATCTAAAGTGATGAATTTAAAACAATGGCTTTATGTTGATTTAGCTATAAAAACAAAGGTAGCAAATTTGAGGCCAACATGCGCATAAAATATTTTTTTAATGTTAGAATGAAGGAATTACACAGCTGTTGTTAAACGTCACAAAAAGTGTATCACTATGTTTTTGTCAGGAAATAGGATTGAATAATCAACGTATAGTCATGAGTGAGAAATAATGCATATAGTGACAATATTTTTAAATAGATAAAGTTAGTAATGATAAATTTGCTAAACAAATATAAAACATATAATAGACAGTAGAACTGATACTGCTTTGTCTTAATGCAGACATAGAAATTCAACAGATTTGCATTTTTGTTATCATTTTATCTTTTAAATGCATAATTTGGTGCCCTTTTTAGAATTATGAAGATGCAAATTATGCATCTATAATACAGTCAGATTCTACTTCGTCAAAATTATCTCCTTATTACGCCAGTTCATTTTCACAATCGTAGAAATGGAAGCCATTGTAGGGATGATGTGCTACCAATTTTGCTCTTGAAAACCGATAACTTTATCCACATTGCACCATTACGATCCTTATATGTCAGTTGTATTTAAAAAGACAAATGTATCAACTAGCTAATGGGCATCAGTTAATAATCTTGTCTGTTTTAATTCAACTTAAAACTTTTGTCTGATCGGTTGTCAGGTGGAATTTTCGAAAATTCATTAACATTTGAAAAAATTCTAATTAAATATTTCGTGGAAGGGCAGACTAGATTTTTTTAGTGTATGAAGACCATAAACCTTAGTTATCACACACAAAAAAATAGAATTTTTCGAAGATATGCATTTTCATCATCAAACTTGAAAGACTGTCGTCAAGTACTTTCATTAAAAAAAAAAAGCTATTCGAACACACCTTCTCTGTTTTTGTGACTCATTAGATTGGTCTTTTACTTGACCCATATATTTCATCTTTTAGTACTGTTTTTTTTTGTTATAAAGTCAACCTGTAGCTTTAATATATAAAAATGATAAAATCTGAAGCGAGACGATGAATGAAATATTCTTACTTTGTACGATATCAAGACAAAATACTCAACTCAAACATGTCCTTACATAAAAAGGTGCACTCGATTTTCTCTTTTTGATACAATTGTTACCCATTTTTTGGATTTTTTTCTTCAGTCACATAATGGAAGGGCAGACACGAAAATTACTGAACTAATATATTGATATGTTTTCCGTCCATGGTAATTTTTTCAAAAAAATCGCAGGTTATGCATTTTCGTCATCCAACTTGAAAGATACCCATGTCGTCGACTTGATATCTAATTGTTCTACTTAACTATGTTCTAGATCAATTGAAAACTTATACAAATTGTGTTTTTAAAATAAAACACCTCGTAATTGAGAAGAAAATTACAATTTTGTTTGTTTCTATTAACTTTTAAAACTTTTGTTTCTATAGTAAACAATACAGTAAACATTTATCGCCTTCTCTAACAAAGAGCTTCGATTCTTTTGTTCTATTTCAACCTGGTTTCCGACTGTAATACTCACAAAACGAGGTCCAATTTGTCAGCTGTCATCGGGTAAAAACGACAAATCAAAGAATTCAACTTTATATATAGCTAATATAGGACAATAGTGTAGATTATAATTAAACCAATCCAGACCCTTTTGTTTCCACATAATTAAAATTGCTAATACTTAATAAGTTCCGGGTCGAATCCGATACCGATACCAATAGTATATTCACCTGTTACCTATAACCTTAATTGAATCTTTAATATCTGACAGGCGCACCACCAATCGGTGTATTTAGGATTTAGCTTTATACACGGGTCATAATCACAGGGTTGACACTACTAAATGCAATCATTGTCAAATTGTTCCCTTTTGTAGTATTTTTATCAGTAAGACTTTCTAAGATAACAATACGAATACTAAAAATTTGACTTTGAATAAGGCGTATAGGTACAGTTTTCCATTTGTTAGCGGGCATGATGTAAAAGTGCGCATCAAAGAATTCAACTTTATAACCTATATAGGAAAATGCTGTTAATTAACAAAAACTCTATTCCAGGACCTTTGGTTTTCCAAATAATTAATATTACCAATAATTGATAAGTTCCAGGTCGCCAGGTTAAAACAGAAAGATTTGAAAGCGGAGAAAACTGTGTATCTTATAATCGGCATGACTTGATCAGATGATAATACCAATACTAAAATAAGGCTTACGCATAGTTATATACTTTAATTCAATCACGGACCGGCGATATCACGAGTGTGTTCTAGTATTAATAAATTTAGTTTCAGATTGTGCTTTTATCGTATAATGTTGCAGAGTCCACAACATATATTTGGTTGAACACTAAAACAGAAATAACCATATAAATGTCTTTGCTGAAATTATGGCTGTTTAGATATTGGCACAAGAAAACTGACATTTCTAATTGAGTTATCTGTAATATGTCATGAAATTTTCAATTTATACTGTTTGCAACACGATTGTGCTCATAACACATTGTCTCCGAAAATCCTACACTTTTGAAATATATAACAGTATACATCTTTCGAAGGGTTTCAAAGTATATAAAAATATGTTTTAAAATGATTTTCGATTAAAACAAAATATAAGATCCAATTCACTGCGAATAACATGCATTAACAAATCAATGCAGAATAATGGAACAGTTTACATTTAAGTTTCAACCTGACAAGATTCATTATTTGTTATCTTTGGTTTTTCTGATAATATTGTGAAACAAGTTTAAGTCACTTTATAATTTGTTTAATTGTCTTTTTTATTAATGAAAGCTGACATGTTTTAGTTTCCCATGGTTTAAATTTGTTACCTGTATTTGTTTTCTCTCGATTCATTTATGTTTTTTTTGAACAGCTTTATACCTCTGTTTCCTTTATTTACTAAAGATATTTAGGATGTGATGATGTCCTTTAACAACTATCTTTGTTCCGACCTTGCATTATCTTATTGAACTAAGACATTTTTGCATTGACGCTGTTTAATTGTACACTTACCATTTCGTGGAAACAGAAGGTTCCATTGTGATTGGTTAATTATTCTCTTCTTGTTTAAGTCTTTTAATGTGTTGTAATCTTTCTTTATAGATGCACTTAAGCAGGACGGATGGAATTCACTGTCAAACAAAACTCGTACTGCACGAGGGGAGATTCCAGTCAGCAACAAACACATCCTGACATAATTTTCTTCTTCTTCAGATATGGTTCTCCTATTATTTTCATTACTACTCTGACTAGTCTTTTTGTTTTCCATTATTCAATTAGAAGACTGATTCTGAAAAATATACATTCTTTTTTATTTCTTATTTTAAGTTATTATAAGAATAAGAAAAGAAGATGAATATATACTAGTCAATAACTATATTTAAAGAACCTTAGTGAGCACGCTCATGATCACATACCCCAAGTCCCCACAATTGTCATTGGAGAAATACAATAATTATAAGAAAAGAAAATTGTATAAGAAAAAAAATCATAATTTCCTGTCAATATGCACATCTACATAGAATGTCCTTATAATCTACAAAGTTTCATAAAATTCTGTTGTGTGGTTTCAGAGGAGTTGCGATGACAAACTGTTGCAAAAGTACATTGGAGCACAAAAGTTCAAAAGAGCATATCTCCTAGAAAAAAATTAATTCAAAATTTCCTTTCGATATGCACATCTACATAGTATGTCCTTATTATCAAAAAATTTCATGAAATTCTGTTGTATTGTTTAGAGAAGTTGCGATGACGAACTGTTGCAGTAGTACTTTTAAGCAAATAAGTTCAAAGGGGCGCAACTCCTAGAAAAAAATGAATCGTAATTTTCTGTCGATATGCACATCTACATATTATGTCCTTATTATCTAAAAATGTTTCTAGAAATTCTGTTGTGTGGTTTGAGAGGAGTTGCGATGACAAAAAAACTGAACTGATGGACGGACTTACGGACTGACGGACAGACGGACGGGTCAAAAACATTATACCCTCCGCAACCCGTTGCGTGGGGTATAATAAAAGGGCCATTGATTAAGATTGTGTTCAAATACTGAACTAATACTGGACTTGGGCTATTTCAATAACTGTCATCTTTACTGTTAGTTTGATCATATTGCCCTTTATATTGTTATCAGTTTACTTATCGATTGACCTGTATTATTTGGTCGCGGTCGATATCTTTGGTATGTGGTATATAGTTGTCTGACTGGTAATGCTATACAGATCTTATCTCCGTATTTTCATATAGAAAACGCAGATGTCATCATGCCATTCCTGGTTCTGTGCCGAAATGATGGCAAACTATCAATTCACTTTTTATTTTTTTATGTTTATGTGAAGATTTGCAAAGATTTTGCAAAGTTCTTATCAAAATCAAGTCATTATATGTTGTGTAAATAACTGCTTTCTTGTAAATGTAGCTATAGCAATCTAAAGTCTATAAAATATGGAAAATTCCATATAATCATTTTACTATAAAAAGGTAGAGCTGGTGTATATTGCAAATAAAAACTAGAGGCTCTAAAGAGCCTGTGTCGCTCACCTTGGTCTATATGAATATTAAACAAAGGAAGCAGATGGATTCATGATAAAATTGTGTTTTTGTGATGGTGATGTGTTTGTACATCCTACTTTACTGAACATTCCTGCTGCTTACATTTATCTCTATCTATAATGAACTTGGCCCAGTAGTTTCAGTGGAAAATGGTAGTAAAAAATTATAAATTATATGAAAATTGTTAAAAATTGACTAGAAAGAACAATAACTCCTAAGGGGGTCAATTGACAAGTTCGTTTATGCTGACTTATTTGTAAATCTTACTTTTCTGAATATTATTGCTGATTATCGTTTATCTTTGTCTATAATAATATTCAAGATAACCAAAATTTCCTTAAAAAAAACAATTCAGGGGGAGCAATCCAACAAAGGGTTGTCCGATTCATCTGAAAATATCAGGGCAGATAGATCTTGACCTGATCAACAATTTTTACAATGTCAAATTTTTTCTAAATGCTTTGATTTTTTAGTTATAAGCCAAAAACTGCATTTTATTCCTATGTTCTATTTTTAGCCATGGCAGCCAACTTGGTTCAATGGCCCAGTCACCGGACACATTTTTTAAACAAAATACCCCAAAGATGATTATGGTCAAGTTTGGATTAATTTGGCCTAGTAGTTTCAGAGGAGAAGATTTGTGTAACAGATTACTAAGATTTACGAAAAATGGTTAAAAATTTACCATAAAGGACAATAATTCCTTAAGGGGTCAACTGACCATTTTGGTCATGTTGACTTATTTGTACATCTTACTTTGCTGAAAATTATTGCTGTTTACACTTTATCTCTATTTATAGTAATATTCAATATAATAACCAGAAACAGTAAAATTTCATTAAAATTACCAATTTAAGGGCAGCAACCCAACAACGGGCTGTCCGATTCATCTGAAAATTTTAGGGCAGATAGATCTTGACCTGATAAACAATTTTATTCCTGTCGGATTTGCTCTTTATGCTTTGATTTTTTTAATTATAATCCAAAAACTGCATTTTACCCCTATGTTCTATTTACAGCCATGGCGGTCATCTAGTTGGTTTAAACTAGATACCCTAATGATGGTTGTAGCCAAGTTTGGTTTAATTTGGCCCATTTGTTTCAGAGGAGAAGATGTTTGTAAAAGTTAACAGACGACGACGACGACGACGGACGGACGACGGACGCAACGTGATGAGAAAAACTCACTTGGCCCTTTTGGCCAGGTGAGCTAAAAAGAAATTATGTGTTAGTTTGTTAGTTTGAGAATATGATATATATCTTTTCTTCAATATTCGGATCTACTTTAAAATGAATAATTCCACAAAATTTCTTTCGTGACTTGTATAAAAACTTTGTAAAGAAACTAGTGTTCGTGCAAGTGCTAGCAAAAATCATAATCTGTATTTGATGATATAAACTATATAATCAAGTGAAAAGTGAAAGTACATTAAGAAGGCAATTACTTATTTTGGTTATAAAGCATTTAAGTGTTTTCAGATAATGTTTTTTTAGTTCCTGTTTTACTTTGATTTAAAGATAATAAAATAATTGTTACGACTGTAAATGCAATCAACAGCGACATGTAAATCTCCCTAATTTGTAAGGTCTAGAGATGGCTTGTAAATGCTAGTAGTTTGAGCATTGTAAAAAATAACTAACAATAAAGCAATAATAAGATCATGATAAAAAGGTATATGTTACCATATCCTTTTTTTTAAACATTATAGCCAAACTGCATGTATCAAAACGATTTTATGTTAAATGTTCCAAATACACTAGGCGAGTAATATTTAAAAAAACAACTGTTAACAACATAAATGCACCACTTAACAAACGGCTATTATATATTATTCGAAATCTTTTTACAGTATGTACTCTCTGTTTTGCCCGGTGTATGATGTGGGTTTTTTTTATAAGCATACGAACATAATAGAACAGAATGTCATCATTCGATATCAAATGCTCATTAAAAACTTAATTGTGCAATATCTAGGTGTAATACCACCATTGATTTTCCCCTATTAGTCTTTGTTAAATTTGCACTTTTCAAAAAATGGTGCAGAATTTATCTTTGTTTCAAATAAAGAAATACTTGGCATGAGTAAAGTTTTATCCTGTCCAGTTCTATAGAAAAATTTTCACATAACTTTTCATTGCATATAAAAAAAATAACCATCATTGGAAGTTAACCAATCAAATTTCTCCCCTTATTCTATCTGTGCACAAGGTTTAGTCACCATGTAACCTTAAAAAAAATTCTATAGAAATCACAAATAAAAAAAATGGTGTTTTGAAATACCCAAGATATATGTTTATGACACAGAAATAGTTTTACTGCAATAAAATATAGGATTAATTACCTACAAAGGTCAAATTCAAGGGAATATTTTTTTCGACCTACTTTCGTATTCAACCGGATGTGACATACCATGATTTGGTGGTATTACACCTTTACAGAAAAAAACTTCAACAATGATGAAAGCAAAACTTTCGGCATAAATATTTATATAATAGAGAATAAGTCAAACAGACAACCCTAACACACAACAAACAGCAGCCGAAGGCAACTGACGGATCTTCAACGCAGCGAGAAAATCCCGCAACCGAAGGTGGTCCTTAGCTGGCACCTAAAACAAATTGTCTACTAGTTCAGTGAAAATTGACGTAACACTAATCTCCAAAACATATCAATGAAATAAAATTTAAAAAAACAAGAATAACAAGGCCAGACGCTCCTTAAGTGTGACACATGCAAAATTGCACTGGGGATAAACATGTTTTGAGAGATCTCAACTCTCCTCTGGATCCTATACCTCTAGCTAATGTACGATAAAGAAACACGTAGCAATAGGCACAGTAAAACTCAGTCCAAAGTATGTCTGAGTCTGATGTCAGAAATAAAACTAATTTATGGTTCGAGATAAAAGTATTTTATTTTTTCTGCAATTAATATTATTTTGGTCAGGATTCAGTTCTCTGAAGAATATTTTGCAGTTGCAATACCACCTTCTGCAAATAGGAATAGTTTTTTTTAAATATTGGAATACTAGTAACACATCGGTTGCAGTAAATACATTGTATCAAGATAGAATAATTTACCACATTTGGAAAAAGGAAAAATAACAGTGCTTATGGAATAAACAAGGTATTCACAGTAAAAATATGTTTTTTTCGGAGTCAAAAGTGGTAGACATGTTTAGGAGGTAATTCTCGGTTAATAATACACTTTGCACTGTAAGGCAAAATAGTGTCCTGGGATATTGTGTCCACATGGACACTATTTCCTAGAATTTAAGTATTCAATAATGTCCACTGCCATGGATTATTGTCCCCTAAGTGGACAGATTGTCATAGCAATATCAATGAAATAGTGTCCACTTGACTACAGAATATTATGAAATAGAGGACATTATTTCATGGTGGACATTATTAAATATATACAGATATAAATAAAAAAAGTCCAGGAGGACAAAGATGTCTTGTGAAAAAATGTCCAGGTGAACATCTTATCACTGTATTTAATTATGTCCACTTTCATGGACATAAATGTGTCCAGGACACATATAAATAAGTAAATCGTGTCCCGAGACCGTATTTAATAGGAAATAATGTCCGGTGGACACTTTTTCATTGGGGACATTATTAAATCCTACAGCACTACCGGATATTTGAATGATAAGAATGAGAAAAGTTTAGACTGCAAATAGAAAGAACATCATCAATCTATTAGAATGTGAAATTGAATTATCTGTTTTCTTTGGCCTGCTTGTTTGAGGCAAGTGTCTGAAGGAACTTTGACTCAAATGAAAACAATGAGAGGTCGGCGAGGAAAGGCGCACAATTTATTCCCATAGGATTGTTGACAATTTGCTCAAAACAATCTACCTCTAAATTCAACAATATGCTCAACATGCTCAATGTTGCCAATAAGATACAGGTAAACGTCCTTGTCGGTTTGTTCTTTGTATCTATTTTTTATTTATCATGTATTATACTACCAAATTATCCACCAGCAGTAAAGTTCCTAGGAATGAAACTTGACATCGACATTGTTGAAGTAAAAAGTAAAAAAAAATAGTTCGTGTAAATAAATTCCTCATAGATACCACTCTTTAAATGCTGTACGCCAAACGCCTGTCGGAGTTAGTCTATATAAGATACGTAATAAACTCCTTATAATAGATACAATTAAAACATGTCGATATAATTCAGAATGTCCAATTAAAGCAGTTGGAGCGCATGGAATTCCTCCAATATTGAAAGGTTTTGTCCAATACATGTAAGGTTGTCTATTTTTTTTAATGTGAAGCATTTTGTAAGTTGCAATGGTTTGTAAACAGTTAGTTTATATATTTAATATATACTAGAATACACCCGTGATTTCGCGGGTCCGAGACTGAATTAAAGTATATAACAATACGTAAGCCTTATTTTAGTATTGGTATTGTCATCTGATAAAGTCATGCTGATTATAAGATATACAGTTTTCTCTGCTTTCAAATCTTTCTGTTTGAACCCGTCGATCTGGAACTTATCAATTATTGGTTATATTAATTATTTAGAAAACAAAAGGTCCTGAAATGGAGTATTTTTTAATCAACAGCATTGTCCTATATTTAATACAGTTCAATTCTTTGATTCGCTGTTTTACGTCATGCCCGCTAACAAATGGAAAACTATACCTATATGCCTTATTTTAAATCCAGATTTTTAGTATTCCTATTGTTATCTTAGAAAGTCTTACTTTTTAAATACTACAATAAGGAACAATTTGACAATGGTTGAATATAGTAGTGTCAACCTTGTGCTTATGACCCGTGTATATAGTAAAATCCTAATTACACCATTTGGTGGTGCGCCTGTCAAATGCGGAACGTACAAATAAGGTAATAGGTAGCAGGTGAATATAATATTGGTATCGGTGTCGGATTCGACCCGGAACTTCTTAATTATTGGCAATATTTATTATGTGGAAACAAAAGGGTCTGGAGTGGTGTAATTTTTAATCTACACCATTGTCCTATATTAGCTTTATATAAAGTTGAATTCTTTGATTTGCCTTTTTTACCCGATGACGGCTGACAAGTTGGACCTCGTGATTTTAGTATTATAGATTATTGACCATATCTGCGAAAATTTAAGTCACCACAGAAGAGTTTACTACTGGGCTTGTGATTCCTTCGGGGAGAAAACTTCTATCAGCAGTGGTGTCGACCCAGCAAGGTTGTAAATGAACTCATAACAGATACAGGCTTAAAAAAATTAATCCGCAAGTATTTCGGAAAAAAAATAATTGTTTGTGAATAATTATATATAATATGCAATTTATATTTATGACCATATCAGTGAGACATATATAAATTCCTTTATTTCTTTGAATGGTATTCATGAAATTGCAAACAAAAAAGCAAGAAATGGACAGGAAATTTTTTAATTCAATTTATAGCCATGTATTATTTTTGAAGTTTTTGAATATATTGTTTTTTTACTTGATATTGACTACAGACAATAATTGTATACTGTAGAAGAGTTAAAGATCTATCTTAATGCAGCTGGTGGTTTTGGCTACCTATTGGTTGTTGTGATTGGTTGTACAATTAGCAAGAAACATGATTGGAGTAATCTGATGAGGTCAATAATTCCATAGCACTAAATGAAGTATGTTATTTGTTTTTATTATTATCAACAAGTGAAAAAAATACTGTTTTGAACTGAATGTCATGAAAACGCGCTATATATATAAAAAAAAAACACAACATTATTAATAATTTAATGTGACTTACTGTGTCTCTATTTCAATAAAAGAACATAAAGGGTAAACTCGAGGCAAAATCAGTAAAAATGCAGGTCCCTGTGAATTATGTCTATTTTGGTGAAGGTAAATGTTTGCAGTTCCCATAATTTAATACACAATTAGTATTGACGTAAAATACGACGAAAACTGAATGGGTAACCTGCTTAAATGATTAGTGGTGACATACTCAGACAGTTTTGGACTAAGTTGATGATGATCTTACTTTATTCAAGAACATGGGCTTTCAGCAAATTCTGATCATCGTTCATTTATATTTCAAGGTTTTTACGACTTTCAGTTTCAAGTTCTTGCTTTTTTGGTAAATGCTTTTATTCTTATAACATCGTTCAATGACGTCTATCACACCATGTGATTCTAGGATAACTCATCAATATCAAGCAAACGACGTTGCAGTGCGTTTGGAACAGCCCAAACAATAAATGACATTGACGATCAGCTGACGTATCAATATATTCATATTTTACCACGGTTGTGACCTCAGAGCAGGTGAATAACACCATATTGGAATTATTTCCTTTTCATGTCATGCTACTCGCTTCAGATTGAAAATTGTCGTCAGAAGCTAAGGGTAAACGTGGCGTTGTCAATGTAAACATCAGCAAAATCATTGGCACAATAACAGATCATAAAGGGTCTTTCAAACTAGAAGATGTCTCTCCTTCGATGAGGTCGTATTTGTGAAACCACCTCTCGTAATAAAACCATTATCCATAAAAGAATTTCATCAAGTGAAAATATTTGGGTTACGTACGTACCTTTGCAACCTGGTTAAATAATTATCCTGAATGGAGTTGACATTCACCCTCACATTTCACCTCGATTACAAATACACATATACATAAATATTATTTATGGGTTGATATACCTGGCTGGTTATACATTTAAACATAACATAATTATCAATTTAAATACATTCTTTCTTATGGTTATTGATGTGTAAACTGAAGCGATTAACTCAACAAACTGAATAAAAGTCTTCGAAGTATGACGTCAAGTTTTCCACTGAGGATAATGCGCCAATCTCATTAAAGATTTTTTAAGGGAAAGTGGGAAAACATTCTAAATAACGCAAGTATTTTCAGATATGCAAATCATACTAGTATAAGAATTATGACTAGTAAATAAAGGCAACAGTAGTATACCGCTGTTCAAAACTCATTAATCCATGGACAAAAAACAAAATCGGGGTAACAAACCAAAACCGAGGGAAACGCATCAAATATAAGAGGAGAACAACGACAGAACACCGAAACGCAACACACAGAGAAACGGACCAAGCATCAGACAAAACACCACGAAAATAACAAATATAACACCAAAACCAAATACATGAATTGGGGATAGACAAGTACCGTGCCACGTCTAATCTAAATATCTCAAAAATAAGAGAAAACACAAACGACTCAACGTTAAAATACAACACACAGAAACGAACAATAATATAACAATTGCCATCTTCCTGACTTGGTACAGGACACTTTTAAAGGGGAATAAAAGTGGTGTGTTGAACCTGGTTTTGTAGCACTTCTGTTATCCTTTAAATAACAAAAACAGTAAACACAGCGAGAGCTGTATATGAATGAAAATGTTAAAATAACTGAAAATCTGTAGTTCACTCGAAAGAGGGGCAAAGATGCCATAGGGACAGTAAAACTCATACATCGAAAATTAACTGACACCGCAATGGCTAAAACGATAAGACAAACAGAAATATAATAGTAATCAAGACACAACATAGAAAACTAAAGACTAAGCAACAAGAATCCCACTGGGCATTCTCAATGTAAGAAACGATGTCAAATAAATGGTAAAAAGAATTCAAGTACCATTTGACATGTATTCTCATTTATACAATTCGTTTAGACCTACTTATGCACCAAAAGCATTAAAAACGAATGTAGGACACAAAGTCAGATTTACAAGACATGTATACGAGGTTTGCAACCGAAACGGTATTCGATATCTAATATTCAACCGGCCACCAGTAGGCTAGCCGGCTCGATACTGAAAATTTCACAATGAAAAATAATATTAAATGAAGGTGTAAAAGAATTTAATACTAAAAATGTTCAAAAAATAAATGTAAAGAAAATTAAATAGAAATCTATTTGACTCTTACATGCTATTGTAATTTTCGTTTTCTTTAATATAATCCCTGGCATAAAACACGACTCTATCTTTTGTCAATCTTCAGCGATGAATTATGGCTAGAAAAGACGAAGGATACCAGAGTGACAGTCAAACTCATAGATTGAAACAAACTGACAACACCATGGCTAAAAAAAAAACAGAAACAGAAAAATAATAGTACAGAAGACACAACATAAAAAACTAGAGACTTAGCAACACGAACCCCAACAAAAACTGGTGGTGATCTCAGGTGCTCCGGCAGGGTAAGCAGATCCTGCTCCACATGTGGCACCCGTCGTGTTAGTTATATGAAAACAATTGTATCTATACCTGATCTAATCGTCAGTCAAATGCCATTGACATTGAAAGATCATGGTATCATTGTCATTTATGCGGATTCGTTTGAAGTATCCTTTGAATGTCGAACTGGCACTTTTAGTCCTTCGTCCATACTGAAGACAAGTCAAGAAAATCTCCTATATTGGTTTATCATTGTCATATTTATGTATAATGTTTATATGTTACAATCTATTAAGAAATATCGATTGCATTTTACGGATAGAAATCTACAATTGAAAGGTGAAAATAGTGTGTACGTAAAGATTATAAGCGAAGACAACAAAATGTGACTTATAGAGGTCTCAAAACTATTTCCTACACCCTTTGTATTCCCTTTAACTTTGACTTTCATCATGATAAAGAACTTTCAGTTTTGATTTTCTTTGGAGTAAGGTTTTTTTTGTCATTATACTTGTTTCGACAACTTCACATCTTCATCCAGCTGCTTGCAATTGGTTAGAGATCAAATGTTTCTCGAGTTGAATGTAATAAAATTTCAATACATGTATTTGATAGCATAAAAAAAATTATAAGCATGGCTAAAGGAGTTGTTAATTATCCATGTTAAGATTGTGATGTTTTCTTGTCGCCATCTTATGGGTGTTCATATATCTCAACTTGTTCGATTCACTCGTGTATGTTACAACGTATTTGATTTCAACGAAAGAAATGTCTGTATCACTTAAAAATTATTACACCAGTGTTTTCGATATAATAAACTAGTTAAAACATTAAATGTGGAGCAGGATCTGCTTACCCTTCCGGAGCACCTGAGATCACCCCTAGTTTTTTGGTGGGGTTCGTGTTGTTTATTCTTTAGTGTTCTATGTTGTGTCATGTGTACTATTGTTTGTCTGTTTGTCTTTTTCATTTTAAGCCATGGCGTTGTCAGTTTAATTTCGATTTATGAGTTTGACTGTCCCTTTTGTAGCTTCCCTCTTTAACTAAGTTTTATCATCTGTAAAAGGACATCCTTCGTAAATATATCAGCATGCAGACATCTTATAAGTACAGGTATTTCACATCCACTATTTTATGGTAATATTCTTTACAAAACACAACAATGTCGGCATTCACCTTAAAAGCTACCAACCCTTAGAAGAGACTTATTAGGAAAAGATATAGTTACGACACTGTTAACGTTGTCGGATCATTAAAGATTGCATATTATTTTTTTTTTATTATTTTTTATTTTTTTATTTTTCTAATATAAAACATATTTTATTAACAATCGCCTGTTACATCAACCCTCAGTTGCCCAGGGGAGCAACTAAGGGGGCCCGAATTGTTACAGTCTCATTTGTCGGGGAAAAAGCAAATGAGAAAAAAAAACTCCCACTATAAATTATTAAAGTCATATGAAACCTCAAATTAAAAAAAAAATATGCATCTGTTTTTTATAACTAAATGGATAGTTTTCATTATAAAACTTTTGTACATATACTTTTTTCTGAGGAAAATTCTTTAATTTGTCCACATTTAGAAGAAGTTTACTTATTTTTAATTGCTTGCTTCCAGGAAGCAATTCGCCGACATATTTTCCGTATGCATAGTGACCTGAGCGTAACCCTCCTCGTAAAAATCCGGTGATCGCAATACGCATGAATCTGTCATTAAAATAAACAATTATCTGATTTTACATGTTAAACACGTGCTCAATACCCATGCTTTTTGTTATTTATTTACTATAAGGTGACAATCGGTAAACTTCGGCTTCAAAACACGGCATTTAATGATAAGCCATATTTGTTAAATCATAACAGACAGAGAGAAAAAAAATTGACGATTATACGATATATTTGCGTAAATAATGATAAAATCGTGCACAGAGGACTTAGTTTGTGATATATACATGCATTGGTTCAAGAATTGGAAAAACATTATTTTTCACCACTCACTCGTTTCATATGACTTTAACATCAACCTTTAAAAATATTATCTGTCATTGTACAAATGTACATGTACCTGCAATCATTATCGATCTATATAATCTTTACCTCTCACCATATATAATTTTTTTAAATAAAGTATGTTACATTCCCCATTTCCATTCTCAATTTTATTTGTATCTTTATTTATTTCTCACAAAAGCTACCTGTATTTATTAAGCAGTTTCAAAGTTACCGTACATCAGGTCTTTTGTTATGTTAATTTCAATTACATTTAAATTCTGGTCATGTGATCATTTACCACGTGCGATTTGTTAAAGGGATGTGTTACAGTAGTTCATTCATAAAAAAATGGATTATGTAATGATATTTGATTTCCAAAAAGGTTTTGTTTCAAAGATATGGTGAGTAAATATTTGTTTATAAAATGAACCTGTTGATACAACATGTCTTGTTACAATTAGATGATAAACCTGAATTACATACACAATAGAAATTACATGTAGGGAGTTGAGAGCAGTATACATATTATTATTCAATCAGTATCAAAGAGGTCATTGCACTGACCTGACCACACAAAATATATATTTATATACAAAAAATGTCACACATAATAGAAAAGGCTTCGTTTTTCGTATTCGGTTTAAAATAATTGAGCAAAAATTGCATTTCTTGTTTTATCATATTTAAAATCAACGCTTTACTTATCCCTTTATTTTGATATTTTGCGATATTTCTAGTTTTCCAGATATCCCATTTCGTGATTAGAAGTACCGTATCTAAAATTTGGGTATAAGATGCATCTGCATTAATGACCCCAAATATTATACTTGTTTCCGATTTTTGTAATTTTTCAATATTTAATTGTGAACAAAATTCCCATATTTTCTCAAAAATTTCCCGCCAAACGTCTTCCACCAGTTTACAATAAATAAAAAGATGAAAAAGTGATTCTTTATCATTGCAAAAGTGACACTTCCCGTTTGAGCGATTCATTTTTTGTAATTTTTCTTCAGTGTAAATTATATTATGTAGTAACTTCCATTGAAGTTGTTTAGTTTTCCTGTTAGCTAAATTCTTATTCAAGGTTTCCCAAATGTATTCCCATGGTAGCTCATTCCCAAAATGTAAATTCCACTTAAACTGGCTTTTTGGAGCTGTTTTATTCTCATAGAAGTATCTAATATCTTTAAGGCATAATTTTTTGGCATCAACGACAACTCCATTTTTTATAAATTGACAAGAATTTATTATTTTTATAGGTCTATCAGAGTGACTTTGCATGCTAGAGTCTGTTTTTAAAACGTCAATTTGTAGATGTGTTAACGAAGATTTGATGCGGCTATATTGTGCAATCCAATTCCTTCTATCTTTAAGACGGTTAAAAATATCAAAAGAAGTTTTAAAGGATTTATTGTTTAAGTCCCATATATCTTTTATTTTTATTTTTTCCACTGGAGGCAAAATTTGCATAATATAATGCATGTCCCTTGAACTTAAATTTAAAATTGCCGAATATATTTTCTTTTAAAAGGTCCTCTTTCGTGACCGATGTTTGGATTTTCTGTAAGTCAGACCAGGAAATTAAAAGTTCTTTATAATATTTGGACATTTGTATTTGCCTAAAACAAGTAGTGTCCGAACAAGAACATATAAAAAAATCTGTATCATATTTTTTGTCTAGTGACGTTAACCAGTATTTTCCTATTGCATTCCATTTTTGTGTTTTTGAGTTGACAATACTGTACATACTTTTCACCTGTTTTGATTTAATAAAGTCCCTTAAGTTTATCATTCCTATCCCCCCTTTTTCTTTCGGTAAACAGCACACTGTTCTAGCGATTTGGTTTGTTTTCCCATCCCATATAAAGGACCATATAATATTATTTATTTGTTTTTCGTATATCTCCGGGATACCTCTAATTTCAATTTCGTATCCAATGACAGACAGTACAAAGGATTTAATAATTAAAACTTTTCCCGTAAATGTGAGATCTCTTGATTTCCAAACTTCCATACAGCTTTTTATCTTATTTATTTTTTCTAACCAAATTTGATCTAAGTCTATCCCGTATCCATGTTGTACCCCTAATGCTTTCACAGGACGCTTAGACCATTTAATTTTGTTAAATTTTGGTTTTTTATTTCGCCACTTGCCTAAATACATGCCAACAGTCTTATCCATATTCATTTTAGCCCCCGAAGCATTTTCGTACAGTTTTAAAGTGTTAAATGTTTCTTCGATAGACTTCTCACTTTTATTAAAGAGTTGAGTATCGTCAGCAAACATATTTAGCTTTGTTTCAATATAGTCCCCCGTTCTAGTAGGAAGTTTTATTCCTTCTATATTAGGATTGTTTCTAATTGAAGCTGCAAGTGGTTCTGCTTGCAGGATATATAACATCGGGGCTATTGGGCATCCTTGACGAATTGAACGGGTTATGCCTACGAATCTAGAAGTAAACCCATTCGTATGAGTACACGTCTTGGCGTTAATGAAAAGCATTTTTACCCAACTCCGGAATTTTTTTTTATTCTTAATATTCATTCAGTCATTGGGTATTTGCATTGGAAAAAACACATTCATTATAAAACTAGTTGTTGGCATGATACGGGTTATTATCTTCTCATATAGTTCCTTTTGTTACCTATTCTGACATTGGACCCGGACTTCTGTTTCTGTTGTTTTTTTTAGCCATTGCTTGTCAGTTATTTTCTATCTATGAGTTTGAATATCACTGTGGTATCTTTCGCCCCCTCTATTTTGTTTTAGATCTACTTGCCGATACAACACAACTTGTCAGACTACTTATAGGGGTAAGTGTCCTTACATGATGATTTTTTATTTAATCATTTTCATTCCTTTTTTTTACCTTATCTGCAGTGTTTATTTACTTAATACATACTTATTGCATATTGGTTCTGAAGAAAAATCCAATCTGGCTTTAGAAGAATGCATAGGGGTCTATTTTTAAAAGATATTTTTTTGAACAACTTAACGAAGTACCAATGAAACTAGGCATTTTGGCCAAAAAAACTTTACTCAAATTGCTTGCTCTAAACACCTACATCCAGTACAAATGTACTTTGATTGGCTGATTTCCAAATCTGAGTACCAAAAAACGTGAACAGACTGCAACCTCATACTTGTTGGATATGGTCATATGAATTTCCAAACCAGTGCAAAGTTTCTTTGCTGTAAAACGAGCTTGGGGTATATGTCGTAATCATGATCATGTTAATATGGACTTCCTAGCTATAGTTTTTGAAATATGCCTTATTTCTCAATATCCTAATACCTGTATCAGGTTATGAAAACAGTCAAATTAATGCAAGAATGGTCTGTATATTTCTTTCCACCATTTTAATTTCAGATCCCAAATAACAAGGAATAATCGGTTGCCTTGCTCAATTTTCAGTTTTTAGTCCATTGTTTTGTGGACTACTGTGGATTCATTAGTATTTGTTCGATACCAATGTCTGTGGTTATCGTGGCTACAGATGAACCACGAATTTAAAAATTAAACGAATTACACAGTTTCTATCAGGTTGCTTGCAGAATTTGTCACACCACGAAATCACATATCCACGAATAGGCAAGTTTTCTGAAATCCATGAAAATTAATACCCACGAAAATAAATGAATCCACAGTATTGTTTATGTTTTCTCTTTTGGTAATGGTATTATATGTCTTTTTGTCTTTTTTTTATAAAAAATTAAAATATGTAGTATGATTACTGATGACAACTCTCCACCGGAGACTAAATGACATTTAAGTTTGCAATAATAAATAGGTCACTGTAATGACCAAAACTCATACTGCATTGTCAGCTATAAAATGCCCGAAATGACAAATGTAAATCCATTCAAAATGTTCAAACAAACAAAGTGACTTATGTATGATTTGCCATAGTATTGATTGCCCCATAACATTTTACTCCTCCTTTTCAAGACTTTGAATCATTTAGATCGTGATTACGAATGTTGAATAAATGTTTTCATACCACAAAGTAAATTACTTTTGTATGATTCATGGTGACAAAAACATAGAATAGGTGGTAACATATAATGGACTTATTAATGGTACACCCAAATTGCATCCAGTACCTAAATTTCAGCTATTTAGCAATAGAAAAATTCAGATAAAGCTATACTTATTATGGCAAATACACAAAAAAATACACAAAAAAATTAAAACAAATAATTTATTCTATAAAAGTTGCTGGAAATGGCCCTTTCGTCTGACTTTTCTTAACTCCACTTCACCAAACACATGTTCAACACTTCTCGGCGGGACCAGAATGTCTAAATGATTGACAACAATTTATCTATGCTGACCCTGATGTCAAGTTGAATCTTTAGCAGTTTGTTTCTCATCTCCCTGATCAGTCGATTCTGCTCCATCTTTGTCATATTTGAAGGTGAGTCCACTAGCATTCAGTTTATGAGCCACCATTCTGTTGATCTGATAGTTTGTTTCTTTATTAAAGTAAAGCCTCCATTCACCAATCTTTCCTGAAATGAAAAAAAATAATTTAGATATTTCAAGTATCAAAAAGATTCAACCACGTACCTTAGTAATAAGCAATGTTTACCACATCATCATGATCATCTTCTTGTATTCTTGAAGTTTCAATACCTACTTTTATTTTTTATTGTATAAAAGTACATCTGGTTCAGTAAAAATAATGATGTCACTACATGAAACTCACTGATTATATATTATAAATTATATCGTCGCTGTTATGCAAAAACCTCGTATCTCAATTTTTTGCGGAAATCTTTTTATCGATTATTTAAGATTAGATAGGTATGATCCACTGTATGCGAAAATATCTGATCTTCTAACCAATCATTAACTCGAATTCTGACACGAGACGAAAAAGTGTAGTCGGATTGGTGAGACATTTTTTGGTGCGAAAATATCGTATCTCAAAAGAAAACACATGGCACGGCAGATTATATTATAACAGGTACAGTTTTATCAATTTCAGGTTTTCAAAGCTAATATAGCTTTAAAATAATGAAAAGCTTTGACAAAACAATATAGGTTCAGAAATATTTGCTCGTCTTGGTAATTGATTGGTTAGAAGATAAGATATTTTGGCATACAGTTGAACATACATATTTAATTCTAAATAATCGATTAAAAGATTTCAGTTTTTAATGCCTGGTGAAAAATTATCAAAACCTTAGATACGTGGTTTCTGCATAACAGCGACGATATGGTTCACTACTGACCCCCTAGGGATCCATAGAGGGTAAGTAAAATCTGTAGGGGGTTAGTAGTTAACCATATAACAATTTTTATCACACGCTGGACTTTTGTGCTGCTTTTTGTTGAAAAAAAAATGATGAAACAGAACAACATTAATAGATGATGTAACCCTTAACATGATTAACGCTTCATGAACCCCTATGAAATTTACTAACCCCTACGGTCTAATAGGGGGTCACCATGTGAAGGCGTTAAACCAATCACAACGTGATATTTTACCTGTGGTGCAATAAGAACTATTTCACATTCAGACTGGTTGACAATAAGATATGCACCTATTACTGTAAATTGCAAAATTTTGGCGTCGGAATAATTTGGCATTTTTCTGTCAAAAGGCATGTGTTTTATTTTGGTGTGTGTAATTTTGGTGCTTCGTCCAATTGATATGATTAATTTTGGAACAACAGTAGTGAGTAAGCTCATTCATGTTTGCATTTATTCAGCAGTTTATAGGGAAAAAATATCATTGCATTTCTGAAACTAGAAACACGACAAAGTTAACTTGATAAAGGAATCGAATATGGATGCAATAGCAAATAATTCCCTATATTGTGGTTCAAAGCTGTAAAAAAAAATTTGAAATAAGATCTTAAACATTCAAATCACTTTTATTTTTATTTTTAACAAATATCATATGAAATTAATTTCAATAATCTACTGACGATCAAAGATTTAAATTTTAATCCTTATGCCTTGGACATTTTAATTAATTAAATATAAAGGATTACAAGAAGGTTTGGTATTCTAATTGACAATAAGGGCGTCTAATCAGCAATAGCCTGGCATATTTATGACATGTGTGAATAAAAGTTCATGTTGAGTTTTCTTAATAATTTCAGAAAATTGACAAATAAGTAAATAAACAGCTGCGCCATGAGCGCATGATACGCCCGACATCTTATGTGGAAGTTATATGCAATAATCATAAATAGTTTGACGTCTTATGTGGAAGTTATATGCAATAATCATCAATAGTTTCTGAGAAAGTTTTAAGCAATAACCATATATAGTTTTTGAGACACGGCAGGAAACCCCCCACCCTGGGTTTTTTTTTTACAAAAAACTAAATATCACTTAAATAAAATTTTGAATCAAAACCAAAAAATATACAGATCTTTAGATTAATATAACAAAGAGGTGTGTAAAGTTTTAAGCAATAATCATAAATTATTTTGAGATACGGCGCGACATGCAAAAAATAACTCCCCTGTTAAACAAAATACTCAATAACTCAAAAATAAAATTTTGAATCATCACCAAAAAATATACAGATCTTTAGATCAATATAACAAAGTATGTAAAGTTGTAAGCAATAATCATAAATTGTAATAGAGATACGGCACAACATGTAAAAAAAAAACTCCCCCTTTTTTACAAAATACTCAATCACTCAAAAAGATTAATATAACAAATACATGTGTAGAGTTTGTAGCAACAATCATAAATCAATTTTGAGATATGGTGTGACATGTAAAAAAAAACTCCGCCTTTTTTACAAAATACTCATTAACTCCAAAAAATTTGAATCATCACCAAAAAGTATACAGATATTAAGATGAATATAACTAAGAAGTGTTTAAAGTTTTAAGCCATAATCAAGAATCGTTTTTGAGATACAGTGTGACATGTGAAACCAGATGCGCAGCTTCATACGACCGCAGAGGTTGAACCCTGAATGATTGGGGAAAGTATGGACACAACATTCAAGCTGGATTCAGCTTTCAGCTTAGAATTTGGATTGTAATTAAATAGTTGACACAGCATAGGTTTCTGACACAGAATGAATGTGGTCTAATGAACTTAAAAAAACATGTTTGCCTTTGAGCAATTCACTATGCTGTTGAATATTAATCCTCTCAAAAAAAAATTGAAGAAATTTTCTTTTTATTTATAAAATCTGAAATGAGAAAAGTTGACCCCCCCCCCCCCCCCCCCACCAATTTTGTTTTCACATCCCCTTTTCCCTTATTCCAAAACTGATCTCAATTCAAATTTCTAATGGAGTTTGCAACAATAACTGCTCATTTAATTACATCATAAAATATTAAAATGTAAAAAACAGTGCTTGTTATCACTGAATGGTAAAGATTGTTTTAATTTATCAGTTGGTAGTAAAAGTGAAAATACATTGTATATTGTATAAAACAATGATTCAAGTTGATTCAACTCCTATACTGGGCAAAGAAAGATAACTCAAATTTTCAAAAAATATTGAAAATATCTTGCTATTGCACAAAAATATATTCTGGACAAAGAAAGATAACTCTAATAGATTTCTTGCTATTGCACAATATTTTGCAATTAGATATTTCTTGCTATTGTGCAATACTGTTAATTGAAGATTTCTTATATTGAACAATACTGCGCAACTGAAAATTTCTTGCTATTGCACAATACTGTACAATTGAAGATTTCTTGCTATTGCTGAATACTGTGCAATTGAAAATTTCTTGCTATTGCACAATACTTAATATAATAATTTTGAATCCTGACTTGGACCAACTTGAAAACTGGGCTCATAATCAAAAATCTAAGTACATATTTGGATTCAGCATTTCAAAGAACTCCAAGAATTCAATTTTTGTTAAAATCAAACTAAGTTTAATTTTGGACCCTTTGGACTTTAATGTAGACCAATTTGAAAACAGGACCAAAAATTAAGATTCTTCATACACAGTTAGATTTGGCCTATCAAAAAACCCCATTTATCCAATTTTTGATGAAATCAAACAAAGTTTGATTTTGGACCCCAATTTGGACCAACTTGAAAACTGGGCCAAAAATAAAAAATCTAAGTACATTTTTAGATTCAGCATATCAAAGAACCCAACCGATTCAATTTCTGTCAAAATCAAACTAAGTTTAATTTTGGACCCTTTGGACCTTAATGTAGACTAACTTGAAAACAGGACCAAAAATTAAGAATCTACATACACAGTTAGATTCGGCATATCAAAGAACCCCAATTATTAAATTTTTGCCGTAAATCAAAAAGTTTAAATCTAATTTTCACCAAAAAGTATACAGATCATTTGACCATCATAAGAAACAACTATATTAAGTTTCATGAAATTTGGATAAGTCGTCTTCAAGTTACGGTGCGACATGTTTAGGCCGGACAGACAGACAGACAGACAGATGGACAGACAGACGGACAGACAGACAGACGGACGGACAGACACCAGTCATGTGTATACCATAATACGTCCCGTCAAAATTTTGACGGACGTATAAAAATTATATAGTGTTGTTGTCAAATTATACCCGATATTTATTTGCAGATATGGCTATGTATAAAATTGTAGGAAATATATGGAAGGTTGAATAACATAAAAAATATTTTCCCCAACAGCTTACATTACAACATTGTCATACATGTACGCGATTTTGGCGTTTTAATTTTTAGTGTTTGCTTTATTTTCGTGTGTTTAAATTTGGCACTTTCATTGGAGGCACCAAATAAACCAAAATTAAACTACAACCAAAATAACCCAATAATTGCAATGTAAGCAAGGAAATGTATCATAACCTAGAGTAAATAGTTATCAAAGGTAAATTTGAATTGCCAGACTTGCGCTTCATCTACAAAAAACTCATCAGTGATGCTCAGATCAAAATAGTTGGTAAACCAAAACCTGAACAAAGTTGAAAAGCATTGAGAACCCAAAATTCCAAATTGTTGTGTCAAATATGGCTAAGGTAATCTATGCCTGGCACAAGAAAATCCTTAGTATTTAGAAAAAATAACAAATATTCCTTACCTTTTCTGATATGTGAATTATCCTTATCCTTGTTATCCCATACACCTAGATGTCTCATCCATTCATAGTTGACTTGTGCATTATTCTTCATGTTATCAAAGCTACAATGATGTTCTATATACTTGACATCTTTGTCTGAGAGGGTCTTGCCCAAAAAATCAGCAATCTTTCTAATGTTGCCTTCCATATCCTAAAAATATAAAACAAATGTAAATTATAAAGTGGACTCTTAATTTTTCTATGTTTATTTGTCAAATTATCATCTTGTAAACAATGCCTTCTATATCTGATAATGAAACAAGAATGTGTCCCCAGTACACGGATGCTGCATCCGCACTATCATTTTTTATGTTCAGTGGACTGTGAAAATGGGGGGGGGGGGGGGAATCTCTCATTTGACATTAAAATTAGAAAGATCATATCATAAGGATCATTTGTACTAAGTTTACAAGTTGATTGGACTTCAACTGAACTCCATCAAAAACAACCTCGACCAAAAACTTTAATCTGAAGTGGGACAGATGCACAGACCAGAAAACATAATGCCCATAAATGGAGCATAAAAACCAAACAGACATTTCATATTGATGCACAACATACATTCTCTATTTGCTTGTGTTCTGCTTGAAATTCAAGGGTGGTGCTAAAATTGAAATGTTGAAAGAGCACAACAATTAACCCTATTACTGTTAGCTATAAATAGTTTATCAGTTCACTCCAGTGCCATGATGCTAATTAGCCTCTGCATCTCACTGCGCTGAGTTGTTTTCCAGAAATTTATCAGTTTTACACCATGTTATTGTTTTGTTAATTTTTTTAATTTCTTAACATTTTAGAAAATAACATTGAACGTATTTGTTTTTCAGAATTGAATGCAGAATTTCATAGTGTAAAATAAGTGACAGTGGATTATGAAATTATTTAGATTAATCAAATAAAAGTAGAAAAATTATGTTTTTATTTATTTGATAATTAAACATATTTGTTTATCTTTAATCTTAATTAGCAATTAAAAGTCAAATAGCTGTTTCAATATTATATTTTCATTATTTCGTGAAACATGACTTCGTGTCAACCCTGGTAATTTGAATATGAACCACAAGTGTGGTTTCAATGTAATTGTCCTTTCCGACGAAAAAAAAGTTTATAGTGTATCCGTTTGTTTCTTCATCTAATTTATTTATGAAATTTTAATCAATAATCAAACTAAAGAAATCAATCATCACTGGATTTTGTCCAACGGCAGAGTTTTAACTTCTTTACAGCTTCAAAAGCGAGACGACGTATATCCAGGTTTCCACATGTTAAACGTCGCTATTTTTTCATCATTTTCTAGATCATCCTCATCAAAACATAAAAATCCTTTATTACAATCATCATTTAGAATTATTTCTTCAACACAATCACCATTTTTAGGGTCTACTTGCTATAAAACGCATCTCTGTCCGTAGTCCTAGATTACTCTGACGTCCGATGGCTTGTCTGGCAAAACAGCCGTCGGACGTCAGAGTTATCTCGGACTATTCTGTCCGCTACTTCTTTAACGACTTCCATTGTTTCAAACTCAAATGTAAACAAACTACTTGGTCAATTTTGTCATCAAAATAATTTTAGAATGGAATGCTGGAAGCAACCAATGAAAACATCTTTCTACGGGGAAATCCTTCTTCTGACGTAATATTGACTAAAAATAAGAATAGCTGCATGATTTGATTGGCTAGAACTTGAAACCTTTACTTTGTATAGAAAGTCAATATAGCGACCACCGGCAATGAATGAGACTACGGGAAGTTATCAATATATCGACGACCGCCAGTAGAGTAAAGTTAAACAGGTCGTCACTATATCGACGTTCTGCAGTACTAGGGATATGTGTAAAATAGTATAAAAAATTTACTGATTAAGAAAAATTATAAATACTGTCCAAACTTTTTTTCGTAAGAACTCAAAATTTGCTGCTCTCAATCCAATGGTAGTGCTTAAAATGCAATGGTTAAGGAGCACCACAATTAAGTGGTGATTGCTGGTAATGATGCACATAGGAATGAGTCTTGTACAGAAGCTCTGTATCTTCATAAATGCATTTCTACTTCTCACATGATAACTATTATAAAATAAAATCATTCGTGTGCTGAGAATACAAGAAATCATATTGTGTCTGTAAAAATTCTGACGACCAGGCTTTTATCATGTTTATAGGAAATAAAAATCATGAAAAGTAATCTCTGGATCATAAACAAAACATTTGCACCAACTTTCACCTTACCTCACACATGTCTTCATAGGTTATAAACAAAACATTTGGATCATCTTTGATATTCCAAAAATCTAGCACATGCTGCCACCATGGAGCATATCCCACTGCAATGAAGAAAAGCATAGTTCAAAATATGCAAGAGTTATGTCCCTTAGGAAACTGTGTAAGTATGATTCAATTTAAAACATTTTATTAAAATCAAAATATTATTGAACAACTTATTCATACTGATCTTTGTTCAAGTAATGAAGATGGATATGATGATACAATGTTGTGTATACCTAAAGCCAAGACACTACACTTGTTTATAATGGTATACATGGTATATTGTGTAGTCATGGTAGTACTTTTTTCATTTACTATGAAGAAACTTTACAATCAATTTACAAGTGCTTGTCAAAAGTGTTCGAAGAATATTTTGTTTACTGTTTTTGCAATGACAGCAAATACAATAAATAAAAGCTTGCACAGAATTTTTTTTTTTTTTGTAATGATGTATATATATTCATGATATTATAGATGGTGTTGTATGTCATGTATGTCATCTGTATAAATGAACTAGTATTTTCCCAAAATTCAACATTTCACAAACTTTAATTCCGAATTGCATGGGCCCTGGGCCCATTCCCCTTATAACTAGGGAAATCACTGATTATAGATCATACCTTTATGATTGACAAATAACTTGAGGAAGAAATCAAATTCTCCTGTGAATGTCTTCAGTAGCTTACAGAAGTGGTAGTATGATACTGCTGTATCTTTTGGATTTCTGGCTACGTATATCACCTACAAATTATAAACATTCATTGCATTTATACATGATATACATATTCATATTTATTCCATATTGGTATTATCTCATATGAATTGAATTCTTAATAAAACAGCATTTTCACCTTGGTAAATGTCATATAATTTAAAGTGTACAGTTGTGGTAAAACATTTGATACACAATTGATTTTGATAAATGATTGTAATCAAAAACATTGTTTTCACCGATAATAAAGGATAAGACAATAACTGTGTTGACTATAGATACTATTAGTTACATAGTGTGCTAGTGACCCCATATATACCGTATTACGTCACTAGCCCACTATGTAACGAATTTATCTTACCGACTATCTTAACGTGTAAAATTTAAACCACTGATCTATCAAAATGAGCAAGTCTTCAATACAGTTAGCATTAACACGATTAAGAAATTACTCCATTGATCCTACAAAAACAGATGTCAACAATGACAACTTGTTAGATTTAAATGTGTTTTATGAATTTATTTCAATCTTAATCATCAATTTCTTCATCTGTTGAAACCTTTAAGATTTGTTCTCAGTACTGTTTTGTTTATCTAAAGGGACGTAACACCACTACTAACCGTGTATGAAATAAGCCCCGCCTCCCTACTACCTTATATGGAATATAAAGGAACGTAACTCCACTACTAACTGTGTATGAAATAAGCCCCGCCTCCCTACTAACCTAATATAAAATATACACGGTATCCACGAGGTCGCTTTTTACTAATCACATTCCTAGAAATGTATAGGAGGTAAGATAAATTTGTATGTCCTCTTAAATGTAATAGTTCATCTTTGTTAGTTAGATGCAGATATTCATACCAGGTAACTCCCCTAAGTCTTTAAGTTTAGAATTAATGGTTAGTTGATTTTTTTTTAAACTGATTTACTTCGTCTTTTAAATGCCTCAATGAATTGAATATCAGTTTTCCATAAGTCAATAATACCACATATTAAACCTCCTAAAAAAACAGCCATCATACAATATGACATATGGTTTCATGTTTCTTGTTTTCATTAGTTTATTTGGTAAGGTTTCCATATATATATATTAAATATTGTATTATTACTATTTTGACATATTGACCATTCATGACCATGTGTTTAATCCTTATAATTCTTTAAAATTGGAAATAAGGAATATATTTGTCCTCACTCATAGCCTCTATCATGTCTATCATATGTAAATTGTATACTTGTGTCATTTAATAGGCCTGGCGCATGGATTTGTTTGTTGGTTAAGGCAAAAATATGTACTCCATGAAATTTGCTTTTTGATATAAAATAAACTATAAAAACTCCTGTAATCCATGTAATCATACACATGTTGTTGTTTTTTATTTAACGATAAACGTGCAGTGAACATGGTGAAAATAAATGTTGTAAACATCTGTGTTATTGTCACCGCCATCTTGTTTACATTGGTAACGAAAAGGAGTTTGGTCAAGCTTGTCTATTGAGAAATAAACATCGTCAAGATCAACTACCAGAAGTCCTCTCGACCAATCATATCAACTTATTACCTTATATGCAAATCATATAAAAATCATGAAGTCTTTAAAAAGATCCATTAGTTAGTAGATATAGGAAGATGTGGTGTGAGTGCCAATGAGACAACTCTCCATCCAAATAACAATTTAAAAATTAAACCATTATAGGTTAAAGTACGGCCTTCAACACGGAGCCTTGGCTCACACCGAACAACAAGCTATAAAGGGCCCCAAAATTACTAGTGTAAAACCATTCAAACGGGAAAACCAACGGTCTAATCTATATAAACAAAACGAGAAACGAGAAACACGTATATATAACATAAACAAACGACAACTACTGTACATCCATTAGCACGTTTAGAGACAGGTTTTAAAGTACATTTATTTACCTTAGCTTTTTTGATATCTTTAGGTAACAATTTCAATGGTAAATGTGTCTTGATCAATCTTGGTGATGGTAAACTAGATATAGCATCAAGTCCTGGTGTGAGGTATTCCAAATATGGAAATCTGTCATCAATAGAAACCGTTTTGGCTTTTTCTATATCCATGTTTGAATTTATCAAATATACTATTTCTTGTGTCCATGTCGTTCCTTAGAGAAAGAAAAATATTATGTAATGGTCACTTCAGTTTGTAAAATTTTAAATTTAAAGGATGAATACAATAATCATGATAATCAAGATCATAATAGTTGACTGAAATCGCTTTGTGTGTACATCATCATGATCATGTTTAACATGGTGTACTACATATTTACATTTCGGTACTTACAATGTATCATGCTCATTGCTTTTCAACTTCTCATTTCTTTTAACTCAAATTTCAAAAATTGAACACTTCCACAGAAATTTTCTAGACACATTTGTCATTTTGTCAATATGGAATTTATACATTTGTCATACCTGCCAACTGTCACTATTTGCGGGGGATTTCTCCCATGGAGGCTCCCAAATTGAAATTTTGAAAGAGCAATTTTGTCCACCATTTAAACAAAACAATTAATTTTACAATGACTTTAGGCTTATAAAAGTATGAAGAAGCCAAAAAACAACATTAAAATGTATTTGCAGGCCCCCTTGAAGGATTGTTAAGACTATGACAGCCATCTTGCACGCAAAACCCCCATGGTCATTTTGAAAAGTTGGCAGGTATGATTTGTAGTTATTTAACTTACATGTATATTTTGTTTAAACACATAATCATTATAATGTGCATGCATACAAATATACATGTATATAATTCTAAAAGCATTGAATAGTAAAACTAACAAAGCAAATGTATGTTTCAACGAACATGTTGAAATTCAAATATAAAATGTTAGATGCAGAACAATAGCTCTTAGATCCTTGGAGATTTTTTTTACTTTTTGCAAACCATAAGGACCGAAGAGCTACAGTTTTGCAGCTAGAATGTAATGATGTTTTCTTGTGTTTCAAGAATGATTGAGTCATGAAGATTTTGTTTTGCAGACAAAATTGACCAGTTCAGTTAAAACAGTTATTCTGCAGAGGGTCATGAAAAGACTGGGTTAAAGTCAAAAGAAAGCCACACTGAATAATTTTAATAGTACCTGATCTTGGAAATGAGACAACCCATACATCATCAGGTCGGACTTCAAAACTTTCAAATTTATGTACAATATTTTCAGTAAACTGTGGCAGAACAACTCCTTTGTATCGGAAAAAATGTTTCATTTTCCTAGTATTTTCATCTGTAACATTTTCTATTCCTTTAAGTCTTCTCTTCACCTTTGAATATCCAACGGTGGACAGCATACATGCTCCAACAACAAATGTGCTTATAACTAGATACCACAGATATTTCTTTGAACCCTGGTCAAGCTTGTTTTGACCAGCTTTTTTATTCAAGCACCTTGAAGGCTGGAACGGAATGAGATAACATTTTACATTCTGTTTATGTCCATTTGACCTTGCACACAGATTCACACAAAGTATATTAGATCTCAGATGAATAGAGCTACGGCAAGAATTTATAAGTCTAATGCTAGATAAATGAAGAGGGGCCTGTGATTTGGCAACAGTTAATAAGTTCTTCAACGTAATTTTAAACATGTTTTACGTAAGAAACATTCCCGGCTAAAAAGCATGTCACAAGGGTAAATCTGTACTAGGGAAAGAAACGTAAATTAGTTTGTTGGTTTATGAACGGTTTTAAATGTATTTACCGCCGCTAAGGGAGTACCATCTGGTAAGATACATAATGTATATTTAAGAAATAATTCATGGGGGCTTGAATATATCGTGATTTTACCACGGGTTGGCCCTTTATGACAAATATTTTACCCCTGAGCGATAGCGAGGGGTAAAATATCGGCATAAAGGGACAACCCGTGGTAAAATCTAGATATATTCAAGCCCCCATGAATTATTTCGATTCTGATAGGACACATACGGCAATTCTTTTGGATCGAAGCGCTCTAGGTGTAGGCAAATATTTGCCGTTCCCATAAATAAACGCACTAATAAACTAGCGTAAAAGAACGGAGCAAACTGCATTAGTGACATGCTTAAACTATTTAAAATAATGTATTTAGACAGTTTTGGATGAATTTGAATGATAATTTATTTATATGTCTTATATGATGTACAATAAAGGGCTTTTGCCACATTTTAGCATCATTTGTGTATGTTTCCTTGTGATGATTTTCGGATTCACAAGCGTGTATTTTCCCGTAAAATGCTTACATTCTAACGTCATTGTTTTATGACGTCGGGTATCTCATTCATAAAAAAGCGTATGACGTGGGAGTACAATCGGAACAGCACTGGCAATATATTCATATTTTACCACGGGTGTGTACTCAAAGCGTTTGAAGGACGTCATGTTAGAATTATATATAACACCATGTGGTTGTTTATTCCTTGATTTTGTCGATGAAAAATGAGAAATACATTGTTCCACTTTTGTAGTAAATTAAACAAAAAAAGATATAGTCTATTAAAGTCTATAACAAATAAACCTTTTCAAGTTTAGAGTTAAATAGAATTGAGAACGGGAATGGGGAATGTGTCAAAGAGACAACAACCCGAAGCAGACAACAGTTGAATGCCACCAATGGGTCTTCAATGCAGTGAGAAACTCCCGCACCCGGAGGCGTGCTTCATCTGGCCCCTAAACAAAATGTATATATTCTCGCTACATTGAAGACCTGTTGGTGACCCTCTGCTGTTGTTTTTTATTTAGTCAGGTTGTTGACACAAAATTTCCCCATTTCCATTCTCAATTTTTATACTAGTTCAGTGATAATGGACGTCATACTTTATAACTCCGAAATTTACACAAGAAACTAAAATTAAAAATCATACAAGAGTAACAAAGGCCAGAGGTTCCTGAGATGGGTCATGCTAAAAAATGCGGCAGGGTTAACATTTTTTTTTATATCTCAACACCCCCCCCCTTTTTTTCTGTAGGCAGTTCAATTCTTATTGCTTTGCTACATGTAGTATCGAGTAGGTTTTGTGTAAATGAAAACAGTCTCTAGCCAAACAAAAACCCGACTTCTTTGAAATATTTCTTTTATTCTCTGATATAAAAAAAAAAAGTTATATGATGCCGAATTTTTTTCGATCTTTTACAATCTATGTTTTTTATTTTTTATTTTTGTCTGCCAAAAAATCAAATAACTAATAATTGTACTTGAGATCATCAGATGTCAAATGGTCAAATCATTTTTAAACACAAAAAAAAACCAACACAAAAACGGTCATTAATCACATGCAATATTATTTTAACAGAATATGATAAAAAAAAAACCAAAAAAAAAAAACCATGAAGTTACAAGTTACTACAACCGGAGACAACATCTGTTTTAAAACTACGTAAGGTCATGCATACATTTCCTGTTCAATTCAAGTTCAACAGTTGAAAAATTCAATTGACATGCATGTAAAAGAATTTATACGTTAGGTCTACATATAAAAATAGAAGATGTGGAATGAAAAAGCAAAATGTTGCAATGAGTTTGTGTTTGTGTATGTATATTCAAATTCTACGCTGTCTCATATTCGGGTTTACGTCGAAAGATATATATATGTTTGGTAATCATGATCTCATATTTGTCCTTTTTCGACTTTTTATTTTGTATGCACGGTTTGATATTCGGTAAAATCGAATTGTATGTCTTTCGGAAATAAAGTCAGTTTATACATGGAAGTATTATATTGACCCTGTCAATATAATACTTCCATGGTTTATACAACTCGTATTCATGCCGCGGAACCTAGCATGCTACAGTGTCATATATTTATAATATTGTTTACTTAGGGTTATCAAATTATTTACGACTTTACAAACTCAGCATGTTGTCTTGATAAGATATCACATACAATATATCATATATACGTAATTTTTGTTATACTTAGGCAAACGTGTAAGTAACAGTAATTCTGATATTGATATCTTTATTTGGTTAAAATGTGCATGCCTTATCTGACCACTTTCAGTTTGTGAATATCCGATATAAGTTAAGAAAATAGTATGAGTGCAAACAGTGAATTAATAGAAATAGCGAATAATGATATATTGGAAATTCATGTTTTTAAAACGGACATCATTCAAGATGGCTTCCAAACAATCAATATATGAAGTCCTCGGATGACAGTCCTTGTCATCTGTAATGCATGTACCATATAACTATATAATATCTTCCTGCAGCAAGCATTTAACTAATTATTCAAAGTGAACACGGTTACCAAGGAAATGCAAATGTGTAAAGGCAGTATTAAGTTGTACTACTATGTGTACATGTGGAAGACATTGTGATAGAATATGATAGACAAATTGTGGTTTGACAAAACATGTACATTTCATTTATTGTGAGATATTTTTAGCGTCAATTGAGATCCTTTAAGCAGTTGATGTTCTTATAACAATACTTCCAGATATGAAACTCATTACAGGGCCGTAACTACATTGAGGCAAATGAGGCAAATGCCTCATGTTAGAAATTAAAAAAAAAAAAAAAAAAATGAAACAAAAGATTGTCTTAATATCAAATTGTTTTCACAGAAAGTGTTTAACAAGAAGCAAGTTCTCTTCGCTCTCTGTGTCGCCCCTGCATGTTTTTCGTGATCCATGTTTCTTTTTTACTTTGAGTTTTCATAGTTGACAGTCTATTGTTTGAACTTCTGTGTCCCGGGTTTGTCTTTTGCTCATTTATTGTCCTACTTTATGACAATAGTCTGAGTGTTGATTTTCATTTGTAAGCGTGCGGTTTTGCAATGTTGCATGCCCACCGATGTCCAGATATTGTGCGAGAAAATGTTTTAAGAATATACAAGACACAGAAAAAAAATGTCGTTTCTGCATGGAGAATTGAATTTGATATCAAAGAATTCACAACTGGTTTCTTTTCGTTGATAAAAATAGATATCTGACATGGTTTAAATTAAAGTGAGGTCACCAATTTTCCGGTATCATATTATTTGAAAAAAAGCAGTAATGTATTGCCATATGACCATTTCCACTGATGGGTTAAACTTGCATTAAGTCATGTTCAGACCCTTTTACAGAAAACAAAGGAATATGGAGTAAATATACACGAAACCTAATCGCACACAAAGTCAATGCATAAAAAAATACTAATGATCAATCAATTGGTCAAAGTTGCTGGAGGGTCTTCATAAAATAAAAGAATCATTAATACCGTAAAACAGGGTCAAGATGGTCCCTAGTGTCGACTTAAGCAGTACTAGTATTTAAAGCATAATACTGTACTGTCACTATATTTCAATCTAGTCATAAAAATATCACCAAAGTCTAAGCACAATACAAGACTAAAACAGACAGACGGATCCGGTATTAATGATTTTGAGAATTACGAATTTTGCTTTGTCCTACATATCGGTCTTTTAATGTTGTCCATAAAACCTCAAAGTCTTAAATTACAATGAATCTATGTTTTTGCTTTCAGACCAGAATATTGTTGAAAAAAAGCTAAAAAATTAATTGCGTTTCAATGTCAGAAAGAGTGCGGGAAACGCTCAGAATGCACGATTTTGCGTTATTTTTCTCAGAGCTTCTGGGGACCTTGAGCCCTCGCCAAATTTTTTTTTGCCTCGCTCCGCTCGGCGATATATTTTGCCTCACAATTTAAAGAGGCTAGTTACGGCCCTGCATTATGTCTGCAGTCAAGGTTTTTGAAAGTTGTTTCATATGAACACTAGGCATTGCACTTTTCAAACAAATTTTGCAGACAAAGGAAGTTAATAATTATCATAATTATTCACACATATGTTACAGAACATTTAAAAATTCTATTGATTACATGCATGTAAATATTTCTAGTAGTACAACGTGACAAAATTCAAAAAATTCAATTGACATTTAAAAGTACTTTATAGGTACAATGTACCACCTTCCCCTTTATCAACAAAACAAATTATCCTATAATCAGCCAACTTTTATAAATGACAGGTATAAAAATCTTTTCTTGGTTTAGGTGTACTTGCAAAATAAATTACTCCTGTTATTCTATGTAAAACAAGCGGTAGTATGAATATTGCTTTTAGCGTAATAGATCATTTTAATATCCTTTTCGTGGTCCGCGTTTTAACTATGTCCATTACTTTTAAGTATTTAAGACCATAATTCAGATTTTAACAACTCAAGTTTCAAGTGTTGGGTGTGAACTTTTGGATAAAAACAATACAAGTACATTGTCGGAAAATATAAAGTTATGTTTACCCGCTACAAAACAGAAGAAAAACTCGAGAGGGGGAGGGAGATAGGCTAGCTTTTTGTCCTGTTTATATAGCTCAAACAATTAAATTTGTATATTTTTGTCAATGTACATATAATGCATTTTTTTTTATCGAATAATGGCTACCTATTTGGGCGTAAAAATGTCAAGATTTTTCAAGGTGGCCACCTTTCAATATGGGTAGTATTTTCAAAAATGTTGTTCAACCAGACAATTGGAATCAGCACTGTTATTCTATTAACCAGGTTTCATATCAATATCTTCTCTAATATCATTTTCATGATTTTTTTTATAACTTTGTAGAGATCAAATGGCCGCCTCTCCCGCCATTTTCGACTTTCAGAGTGGGTCGATAGCTTAAAATGTTGTCCATGATATATATTATTACTATATGCCAAATTTCATGCTTTTACCACAATCAGAGCAATTTTGTCAAAAATCTGCACAAATCGACTTGACTAGTCCAGGCGATTTGTGAAACAATAGTTCAGATTTTAGTAAAAGCATCAAACTTTGCAGAGTGTTAGTTGAGGTCATAACTAACATTTATAGCTATTGACCCAATTCAGAAAATAAAAATGGCGGCTCTGGGCGGCTATGTTGAAATTGTTTCCAAAAAATTAATAAAAATTATTAAACTTTTGTATATTTTAATGATAAAGACTATCAACTGAGGACTATTGAAGTATTAGTGGCCATCTTCAATGGTGGCCATTTTGAAAACGTAAATTTCCTATATATCGTTATTCGCTATCCTTAATTGTTATTTGAATTTGTACCAAGTATTTTTATACATTTACAACTAGTATTGCTAATCATTTTTTTTTACTGTTGCTATTCATAAAGAATATATTCACCAAGTTCTCAAATAAGGCATGCATATGTCGACAAAATAAGTGTATCTAAAGAAATACGTAAATTCTTGTTCTTGCAGTTTAGAATGTAAGGCATAATTACTTTTTTCCACAAAAAAATGCGTATATATACAATATAAGTTATGACCACTCTATGTTGAAAATGAAAAATACGTAGGTATTGAAATCACCGGAGCTGAAAAAACTAATAAGCAAATAGACTGGAAAGAATTCTGTAACGCCAAGAGAGGACACGTGATGATTTTGCTATGCAAAGCAAATACAAAAAGAGCAGCCATGGACATTTGCGCTGGTAATCAGTCATTTTTTGAAAGCATACAATTGTTCCATGTTGATGAAGGACATGTAATGGGAGAAACACTCCAGAATCACAAGGCAAAAGGTGCAAACCCTGTCAAAGCATATCTAGAGATCAAAATATATTTTTTCAGGAACGAAAAAAGTCTAAGATGAGCCACTGATTGAAATACCAGTAACAGAACCAGTCACAATTGTGATTTTTTTTTATCCCAGGCATAGATTACCTTAGCCGTATTTGGCACAACTTTTTGGAATTTTGGATCCTCAATGCTCTTCAACTTTGTTCTTGTTTGGCTTTATTAATATTTTGATATGAGCGTCACTGATGAGTCTTATGTAGACGAAACGCGCGTCTGATGTACTAAATTATAATCCTGGTACCTTTGATAACTATTGTGATGAATCAACAAGAACAATGATTGCAGGTTTTTTTTTTCTTTCTTTGTGATGGGGTATCTGACCATCATCATGAAGCATTGACAATTATGATCGACAATAGAGTATGTGACTGTCACTTGAACTACTAACCACTGTTGTTCTTTTAGCAAGACTCAGTGCTGGAGATTAAAATTTCAGGAGCAGATACCATGCTAACTGATTGTAAAAACTGTATGACAAAGCAATTAGACAGAATTGGAGACACAGAAAGAAAGTCAAGAATATGGATGGGGCTTGCCAAAATGAAGAAAATAGTGACAGCTCACAGTTTGGAACAGATAATTTTTCATTATTTGAAATTGCTGATATCGGTAGATTGTACAGTAAACGTTCTTAGTAAATATGAGTTGTCATTGGGGGAATAATTAATACAACACTTTTGAAAAATTGAATACTAGCTGCAATAGGTAATATGCAAGCATACATGAAAGGTCGCGTCTTTCTCCGGATTTTCAACAAATATGTTGGGGAAGTTCTGAAACAGGCCATGTTTTATAGTCGTGATGGTGAAGGCCTCTCCATAGTCAAAGTAACTAGAAACGTTTTTTAAGCGCTATGCTTGCTACTATAAAAAGGCAGGGACATTCAATGTAACATTCAAATTGAATCAGTTCAAAATATTTGAGACATCTTACTCTCTATCGGAGGACTGATAAGTTGCAGTTTTATCCTTTCGACGACGAGTAGCACAATTGAACTATTATTGCTGAGAGATGGTAAGTGTTGTTTGTCACTCAAGCATATTACAGGACTGTGTCTCGATGTTTGGCCATCCTGAATCATTCTTACTAAGAAAACTTATGTCTGTGGAACTAATTCGTGTTAACAGCTATTATTGAGTGTCCCGGTTAAGCTTTTCTAAGTATCTAGAATACATATTTTGCCTGCTATGACTATGGTGATGCCTTCATTTTACCCTTTTATTATGAGGTCCGTTTCAGAGCTTCACGAATACCTTCGTTGAAAATCAAGAGAACTAATTTACCTTGCTTGTAGGCATGCAGATATCCCATGGCAGATACATTTCAAGTTTGTTAGATGCATTGTATCAGTTTTTCCTTCCATGATAACTGCAAATTGTGCAAAGCGTTTACTGTAGAATTTAGCGTGATCTGCAAGCTTGGAGATTGGTACAATATCTCTTTCAGACCGTGTGCCGTAAATGTATTTTATTTTTTTGGAAGCACAAATCCAATGATAAAAGATTTCAGGCTTTCTTTCTGTGTCTGCCTATTTGCTATGTTGTCAAGTTTTATCAATCATCAAGCAGGATACTAGTGATTTGAATCTTCAGCACTTACTTTTGATAAGAGAATATGTCTTGTAGTACAGATGCACAGTCATGCCTTATTTTTGCCGATTTGAAAATGTTGATGTATTATAGAGATCTTCAGATACATCACCACAGAAAAAAATACATTGCTGTCATTGTTTTTGTGTTGATTCAGTACCACTTTACAGCTAGTGTCTGGTTTCTCATTGTTTTTTTCAATTGACAACTTATCTTCAATATCATTTGTATGTTTTCACTTTTACTGATGAAATATTTTGAGGTCTGAATTTTTTTTTGACAGGATTTGTGCCATATTGCCTTGTGATTCTGGAATGCTTCTGCAGTGTCATAGCCTTCATTCAACTGTTTCAAATTGAGCGAAAGGAAAACCAATTCATGACCCAATATCTTCGTTATTTGCATCAAAGGAGTAATTGACAGCTCAAATGGTTACCAAGGAAATGCAAATGTGTAAAGGCAGTATTAAGTTGTTCTACTCTGTGTACATGTGGAGGACATTGTGATAGAATATGATAGACAGATTGTGGTTTGACAAAACATGCACATTTCATTTATTGTGAGATATTTTTAGCGTCAATTGAGATCATTTGAGTAGATGATGTTCTTATATTATACTTCCAGATATGAAACTCATTATGTCTGCAGTTAAGGTTTTTGAAAGTTGTTTCATATAAACACTAGGCATTGTACTTTTTCAACAAATTTTGCATAAAAAGAAAGTTAATAATTATCATAATTATTCACATATATGTTACAGAACATTTAAAAATTCTATTGATTACATGTAAATATTTCTAGTATTACAACGTGACAGAATTCAAAAAATTCAATTGACATTTAAAAGTACTTTATACGTACAATGTACAATCTTCCCCATTATCAACAAAACAAATTATCCTATAATCAGCCAACTTTTATAAATGACAGGTATACAAATCTTTTCTTGCTTTAGGTGTACTTGTAAAATAAATTTCTCCTGTTATTCTATGTTGAACAAGCGGTAGTATGAATATTGCTTTTAGCGTAATAGATCATTTTGATATCCTTTTCTTGGTCCGCGTTTTAACTGTATATGTCGATAACTTTTAAGCATTAAAGACCATGATTCAGTTTTTTTACAACTCAAGTTTCAAGTGTTGGGTGTGAACTTTTGGATAAAAACAATAAAAGAACATTGTCGGAAAATATAAAGTTAATTGTACCCGCTGCAAAACAGAAGAAAAACTCGAGAGGGGGAGGGGGATAAGCTCGCTTTTTTTCCTGTTTAAATAGCTTAAACAATTAAATTTGTATATTTTTGTCAACGTACATATAATGCTTTTTTTTTATTTTTATCGAATAATGGCTACCTATTTTGGCGTAAAAATTTCAAGATTTTTCAAGATGGCCACCTTTCAATATGGGTAATATTTCCAAAAATGTTGTTCAACCAGACAATTGGAATCAGCACTGTTATTCTATTGGTACGGCGGCTTTGTGAAAAATTGTGCACATCCTGCTACAAGCATGGAATTTGGCATAGACCTTCCTCAACTATTTATCTTTTATTTCAGATAGGGAGGCATTTGAAAAAAATGTCTCACTTCCGGTAAAATCCAAAATGGCGGACATCATACTTAAATTAGCCCAATATCGAAGGCTAGTATGTGAAAAGGTGTTATTAACATACTGCTATCATAATAGTTGAAAGGTTTGTACTACTTTCGGATATATGATATAGATTAAATGTCTTCAAAAACCCTACTTCCGGTAAAATCCAGCATGGCTGACATTGTACTAAAATAAGCTTATTTTTAGGGAGGGTAATTGAAATGTATTTTAAAGTATTGCTACTATGATTATATTTTGCAGGAACCTTTCTTTGGTGCTTCTCATGGATACATATGTCTTTAAAACCCTTACTTCCGGTGATATCCAATATGGCGGACATAGAAATATTTTTCATTCTAATATTCAACATTTTTCAAAATGTAAATAAAAGGTTGTTTTTTTACCTGGTCATTAAACTTTTGGTTTTAAGTCATCCTCAAAACCACTCATTATATTCAGCTTTATATGTTTAAATATGAAGTTAACACTTCCGGTAAAAAAACCAATATGGCGTAAATTACAAAGATGAGTCCTCTATCCATTCCTTTGATGTAGAGTTTTGGATAGATAGATTAAAACAAAATAAAATCACTAAAGTTCATAAACATCTTTAGAATGACTTATTTATGGCCGCAAATATATGTTTATTCACAATCGGAGAGATTATTTTTCAAATTTACAAAGATCGTGATATTGTTTCTTACATCTATAATGTACAAGCTTCTGATAAGGTGAAGAGGCCTCACAAAGAGTTGTCCAAAAGGGTTCGCATAGATCATATTTTTCCCTTCGCCATTCATAAGCGATGGACTAGTTAGCATATGAACCAATACCAATCTTGTTACTCATTCGCACCCGCCATGGTATATTGCACGTTTTACTTGCTGAAAAAGACTAGGCCGAGTCGTGGGAATAGCCTCAAGTATTTCCTCTTCCAAAAGTCATTTTTTCTTGCTTCGTTAACCCCATCTGATAAGTTTGTTCGATATAACAACAAAACCATGTATCGTTCTTTCAATGACATTGTTAAATCCATAGCTGGTGATTTTCGCTGATCAATCATCATTCTAAATGATAGAGACATCTTTAAACACCATCCATGTCACCAACGCAGTTCCCTTTCCAGCAAACGTGTAATATCTCAATGCCTAGTGTATTTGAATGGTCATGGGTAGAAATATATCTTAAGCTTTTCCCATTTCCAAATGCAAGCCAAAGTTTGTCTACTCCTATGTCACTGAAAAGCGAAACAGCAACGACAGCAACATCAGTATCGACTGTTGGAGTCATGACTCAGTTAAGTATGTGTTTCACTGCATCAGACACATGCATCTTGATTCAAGTGTCAGCCCCTTCATGTGAACATGATGCTAAGCATGAAACATCATCATGTGGTGGATAACACAGAAGATCCCGAGCAATTGTTGCTACAACTACCTTTTCCTCAAAATCTATTGCGCAAGCTGTTGCGAATGAAAACTTAAAAGTTCTTTCTTATTGTTGTCATCTTGTTTTGACTCTTGATTCGTCTGTGTATTCCCTTTTGCCTAAATGTAGCACTTGCTTCTTATAAGAAATGATCAGGATATTCTATTTTATCTAACTCGAGATGGATTTCAAGTTTATCACCCTGTTTACATTAAGAGGCTGACATTAATAGAATCATGGTGCATAAGTCTGATGCAATGAAACACGAACTTGCACGAGTCATAACTCAAATAGTCGTTACTGATGATGCTGTCATTACTGTTTCGCTATTCCGGGACAGGGGTAGACGAACGATGGATTGTGTTTGGGAGGGCAAAAAGCTTTGGAAAAATATATCAATGACCTTTCAAATGCACCTGGCAATGAGTGATTACACACAGTTATATATTGTGATGCATGTCTTTACCAGTTGTGATATGGTTCTCTAATTGCTCGAAAAGGAAAAACAGACTGCGTAGGAGACATTGATGGCATTTGAAGATGCGACTTTAACATAAAAGAGATGATTGATCAGCCTAAATCACCGAGGTTTAACTGCAAGATCACACAAACTTTTCAGATGGGGTTAACATGGTTAACGAATCAAGAAAATGACTATTTGCGCAAAAGGGAAGACTGATTGAGGGTACATTTGTATTTCCTCAACCTGGTCTAGTCTTTTCCAGCATGTAAAACGTGCAATATACTAAGGCAGGTGTTCAGGAGGAAGAGCTTGGAATTGGCTCTTATGCTACCCAGTTCAGGCGCTAATGGATGGCGAAGGGACAAAGAGGATCACTTTTAAATAACTCTTTCTAAAGCCTCATCATTTCAGTAGCTTGCACATTGTGGATGTACTGGGGAATGCGGTTCAATGCCAAAAAAAGCTACATCCTTAGCATCAGAAGCCAAACCATGAATTCAGTTTAAATGGACACATACTACAACAAGTCAAGCAAAACCCGTGCACAGGCTTACAAATTTCGGAAGACCTTAAATGGCCCACCTACTTATTAAACGTGGCAAAGAAAGCAAATCCAACACTAGGCTTTCAAAGAAGAAACTTGAAATACTGCCCACAAGATTGCAAAAAAATAATTCATCGCCATAGATTACAAGTCAAGAAAGGAAGGGTGTGTCTCCAATATGCTTGCCCAACTGGAGCTACAAGACCTCCAGACAATTGCAAGACGAACAAGCTAGAAGTTGATATTTATGTACAAAGTGGTTTAGGGGCTGATTCCCGCTATTGAATCAGACGAATTTCTCAAAAAGTACGTCCTAAGAGAAACATAACTGCCAATAAGTTCGAAGAATACCACTCAACAAATATTATGGAAAAGCAAGTAAAGAATCACTCTAAGTGTTTTGACATTCCACTGAGCAAAACACCACAATACTCAAACTCGTTTTTTGTAAAGACAGTGATCGCGTCGAATTAGCAAGACGACACTGTAGTGCACGCATCAAGCGTAGAGAGCGTCAAATCTGCTCTAACGCCTCGTCAATAAATCGGCGGCGCTCTCTCAAACCGTTATATTAAAGCCAGAATTGGTAGCGGCAATGTATTCATACATATACAGATACAGATACAGAGGATGTGGCGTTGTTGATGTTCTCGTGCACTGCGTTGTTTGCATGTGGTGGTGACTGTGAATAAACATGCATTTTTTGCAAAATAGTAGTACTTTGAAAAATGTTTTAGTACTTCAGTAATTTTATTTTGTTTTAACCGATCCATCTAAAACTCTAAATCAAAGATATGGATCATGTGGATTGAGGACTCATTTTTGAATTTTACAACATATTGGGCTTTTTTTACCGGAAGTGCATGTTATTTAAAAATTTACAACAGAATAAAATTAATGGTTTTGATGATAACTTGAAACCAATAGTTTAATGATAAGACATTAAAATCATTTTCTTCACATTTTGAAAAAGTTGAATATTAAAATGGAAAATTGATATTTTTATGTCCGCCATTTTGGATATACCGGAAGTAAGGTTTTCAAAGAGATATGTCTTGTACATTGTATCCATGAGAAGCACAAAAAAAGGTAGCTGCACAATGTAATGATAGTAGCAATACATTAAAACACATTTCAATTACCCTCCCTAAAAATAAGCTTATTTTAGTATTATATCCGCCATGTTGGATTATACAGGAAGTAGGATTTTTAAAGACATCTTATCTATATCATATAAATTATCCAAAAGTAGTATATAACAAAGGTTGGTACCAAATATTATGTTAGTAGCATATTAATAACACCTTTTCACATACTAGCCTTCAATATAGGGCTGATTTAAGTATGATTTCCGCCATTTTGGATTTTACCGGAAGTGAGACATTTTTTTCAAATGCCTCCCTATCTGAAATAAAAGAGTAATAATTGAGGAAGGTCTATGCCAAATTTCATGCTTGTAGCAGGATGTGTACAATTCGTCTGAAATATGCTTGTAGCCGCCGGACTATATTCACCAGGTTCCTGATGAAGGTAAATCCAGAAAAGCGCTTCGGACGCATTAAATTATTAAACGTGTTGTTTTATATTTTTTCATATCAATATCTTCTCTAATATTATTTTCATGATTTTTTTTATAAATTTGTAGAGATCAAACGGCCGCCATTTTAAAATGGCCGCCTCTCCCGCCATTTTCGACATTCAGAGTGGGTCCATAGATTAAAATGTTGCCCATGACATATGCTATTACTATGCTTTTACCGCAATCTGAGCAATTTTTTTCAAAAATTTACACAAATCGACTGGACTATAGGGGGTCTTCTTGTACTCGGAAGGTATTTTACATCGTTTGTTGACTGATTTTTATTCTCAAAACGACTTATAGTGGAATGGTGATGACAAACAATATATGCAATTGTCACCTGCTCCTCTCATGCTGATTATCTGCCATCTTGCTGCAGTTATAAGTTGTGGATAACCAATCACAAGGTGTCAATCACATAACTTTATGAACTTGGTTATTTAAAGTGTTGAAAACAATGAGGATAAACATATCTTTTTTACTGCGTACGAGTACAGTAGCTGCATGTGCAGATTAGAACTTATCGAGTCGATATTTGTTGAATAAACTCAGGTGATGTTTAATAATGTTTTACTAGACTAAGTTCTACTTCAACAAATTATATCACCAAAAAATAAAGAGTGTGTTTTAATTTAGATTTCAATTTTGTGTTGCAATATATTTTTCCATGTGTATATATAAAATAGTATATTTAGTGTGCTATATTATTTAATTAGTAATCTCTCTCATTCTTTAATAAATTCATATATTTTTTTTTACTTCTTTCATTTGCATCATTAATGACGAATCACCGGAGGTTAATGTGTTCAAATTATGTGGCGTCTTCTCTGGTAACCATTTTAGATTATTAGATACTATTAGTTTGATTCTTATATTCCCATAAATAGGACATACAAAAAAGAAGTGATATAAATTTTCATTGTTATCACCACATCTCATGACGGGTCTGAACGGATAATGACTCTATTAAGATCAAATTATTTAAAAAAGAATGAAAGACAGACAGACAGAAAGACAGAAAGAAAGAAAGAAAGAAGAAGAAGAAGAAGCTGAGCATTTAAGTCAAAATGATGTTGAATTTTCGACTACCAAAGTCGTGATGTTTAGCTACTTTGGCTTTTATATTCAAGTTAATTCTTAATTTGGATATAAAACTTTCCAAAACCGAATACAAAAACATGCACATACAACATGTACTAAGTGTAGGTCTATTTTCTGGAAGTTGGATGTTAATAGTTGGTGTGGTCTTTATATGTACTTCCAATGCTTTTAGTAATTCATTGGACGGTTTATTTTAATTATGCAATACAAATTGTTTTGAATTTGTCACAATACAGAATCCTTAAAGAATGAGTTCACTCTAACTCATTTCAATGAATTGTTTCTCATTTGACTTTCCTTTTTCAGAATAATTATTCTAATTTCAGAGTTTTTCAGAGTTAGTTTAAAGGAGTTAAAGGAGGGGCGAAAGATACCAAAGGGACAGTTAAAAGAGACAACTAAAGACTTATACCAACTGCTAGCCACTCAATGTAGTGGTTTCACTTTGGGTATAATGAGAGTATCCCTGTAGGACTTGATTTTCTATGTGAAGACGAGAAGGGAAGGAGAGGGGAGCGCTGTAGGATTTTTTTTCAGGCGGAATATTCATTTTACTTGATGAGAGATCAGATTATATATTTTTTTATTGTTTATAAAAAAGATGATGTGGTATGATTGCTAATGAGACAACTCTCCGCAAGGGAACACATGACACAGAAACTAACAATTATAGGTCACCATATGGCCTTCAACAATGAGCATGAAAAAATGATTATTTGTCTACAAAAATAAATTTTGTATACAAAACATGAATTTTGTCTATTGTCTACTAAAATGAATTTTGTCTATTGTCTAATAAAATGAATTTTGTCTATTGTCTAATAAAATGAATTTTGTCTATTGTCTAATAAAATGAATTTTGTCTATTGTCTAATAAATGAGTTTTGTCTATTGTCTAATAAAATGAATTTTGTCTATTGTCTAATAAAATGAATTTTGTCTATTGTCTAATAAAATGAATTTTGTCTATTGTCTAATAAATGAGTTTTGTCTATTGTCTAATAAAATGAATTTTGTCTACAAAAAATGAATTTTGTCTACAAAAAATGAATTTTGTCTAAAAAAATAAGTTTTGACATTATAATATTGAAGTTCTCATAAAACAAGTCTGCATCAATTAGTTTTGTAAGACAAAAATGATTTTGTTATGACAGAATTGAATTTGTCCCATTTGGCTCCCCGTACAAGGACGACGTGCTATAGTTATTACCGACTTTTTTCGCGGTCAATGAAATTCTTTTAAGTGATATGATATATGAAAATAATTTAAATTATTCCAAAAAAATGCATTGGTAAACAAATTAAGATTTACCATTGTGGAAAATAACATTCCTGGTACTAAAATTAGTATAAACGGATCATAACGGCTTTCTAAACGGAAATTCAGCTACGTTCCGGTCGGGAAAGAAGATTGAGCGTTTTTTTAATTTTTGTTTACTTCTTCACTTCTTGATGTCAAATGTAAACTTCAGAGTGACAAAAGCCAAAATAAAATGTATAAGTGCATAAGGATATTACAAATGAATATGCATTCCTACTAGTAATCATATGAATATTTTTTTGTATTTGATCAATAATCATGAATATTCAAATATGTCAATGGTCAATTTTAAACATGTAAATATGTAATAACGTCCTTGAACAGTCCTATAAATTCGTCTGCTTAGTAAATACTTTTTGTAAATTGTCAGATCTTCAGCTTTGATGGTAAGTTCCCTTTTTTATGATTGATTCATTCAGCGTTATAATTAGAGTTCCTATTAATTGATGGTCCTTTTTAAAATTGCTTGGAAATAGCAATATTGTTATAGCTCATCTTTTGTTTTGGTACTTGATTTTTAAAAGTTCCAATTGACCAGTTCACTCTTGATAAATGTTAGTCAAGGAAAGCGCTTCAGACGCAAACAGTCTATAATGTTTTTTTCTTATTCATTTTAACAAGCACAAATATAGAAAACGTGTGAACAATGGACGTGTGTGTGTAATCTTACATAGCTTATTAAGTATAATTAGAATTTATTGCATTTTACATTCTATCATAACTATTTCAATAAACTATATTTTCCTTGGTGTGAATTTTAACTGCATGTGTACTTATTCTTGTTTGTATGATATATTTTGGAATGAGCGTCGGGGACATATATTGAAAGAAAAACATGCTCGAGGTGCGGAACGACCTTTTGGGTGAATTTGGGATTGAAACGTTTGATTCGAGGGTATGTTTGTGAAGATGTTCTTATACATATATATCCAAACCGTATGTCATGAAGATGATCATTTTATATTTTGTGATTTTTTATGTGATATTAGTAAAAACATAATCTAAATAATAAAACCACCTATAAAAATTTAATGAACAGTTATTGAAAGATTCTAGTTTTAACAGAATATATTTTTCATTTTAGAAACTTGACAATTGGTATCGAAGATGGCTGTTCTAAAGATGGTGTTGCTTGTCTCAGCTTTTCTTGTTATACACGCTGAAAATGACAGAAAAGTGCATATACACAAGCAAACGGAAACGAATTCTGATCCTAAGTCTGTAGGCTCAGATAGGCTTCTTCGCCGTAAACGTGACTACTACGGACACTGCACTTCCGTAAGCACACTATTTACCGTCGATGGAGGCGGCAATACTGTATATTTGGACCGTCAGAGCCCAAACTGTGGGCTAACAGCTATGAGATCATTTCATTTGGTACGAAACGGAGCCGGAAACCAGGTCAGATATGATTTAAGTTGTTGCAGTCTACCTCGTGATCTCAGATGTACAACCGCATCACGACACACCAATTTCAATTTGGATGGAAAAGGCAACGTGATATATTTGGATCGTCATCAAGTAGCCTGTCCCTATAACGGATTTTTAAAGCAGTTCCACCTGAACCGCAATGGATTTCTCGACATGTACAGGTATACATATTCGTGCTGTACACCAAATGGGTCGGAGCGGGCAAACATGAGATGCACGTTCCACAGTACACCATCTAATTCTGATGGTGGTGGAAATTTTAGATATCTTGATAGACACCAAGTGACATGTCACCTTGGATACTTCCTGAATAGCTTTAGACTTGTCCGTCGAGGTCGTCGTATAATAAGCTACAATTATAGATGTTGTGCGTATATTCGTAACCAATGATATCCTCATGCATCCACAAGACCTTATGATCTTAACAACCCGAAGTGAAATACTGATGCTGCTGAACTTTGAAAATATAACTCCTTGATTTAGAATATTGATACTGTGTTATATTTGATAGGGTTATTCTTTTTAAAGCAGATTAGGAAGCTAGGGAGGTATTAAAAAAAAAACAATTTTCCTTTTTATTTTAAAATGAAGGTTACCGTGAAAATATTATACTTTTAAAGAAAAATATTTAAACCTTGAACTTATAATAATAAAATATTTACCTAGATGAAGATTCAATCTATTCAAAATGCCTATTATGCATGCTTACTTATATTTACTTATATTATTGAAGTACTTCTGATAAAAATGTTTATGTTTGAAAAATTGCTTTCATATAATAAGACACAATACAATAAATGCTTCATTAAATTCTTTGTAATTGGTGTGATTATGTCTTTTATTGCCATTAAGAATATGATAGAAATACCTGGATGTTGCTTCAACATGCAAACCGTAACGTTTTGTGAGCACAGTAGAATCGACCGGTTGTAATTAGTATAGATATACCAACATTTATTGAATGTGAATAAATATGAGCAAATTTCTAAAACTGTATATTTACCATTTCGGTGTTCTCGACATCGCGAGCTCACCTCAAATGGTGAAAGGTTTTTGTTAGAACCTCCATTTAGGCAAATAAAACTTTGGATGTATACTTTTTTCATAAATCAGGACATTTGTTTTTGAAGTTTACACTAGTCTTACATTGTTTCACATTTGTCTTGCTAGGGCCTCGTACGGCTAACTGTATGGTGTAATGTTTGCTTATGATTGTTGAAACCGTACGATGACATGTATATAGCTGCACGCGCTTTAGTCTCTTGTTGATAGTTGTATCATTGGCAATCAGAATAAATTTCCTTATTTTGATATTTAATTATCACCTGAATCAAGCACGCGGCAGTTGGACTCTTTAGTAAACCTATATATACTTTCGAGAGATCTTCAAGCGTGGTTTCGACAATCGATATAATATGAAGTTGCTGAAAGTAAATGTTGATCTACATATATATTTCTATGTAAAGTTTCTGCTTCAAGATGTGGCAGCGAAAACATTTGACATGTATGTATTAATCAATCAAACCAATTAAAAACGACATATTTACCCAATATTTCCTTAGAATGGTGGATTTTTAAGAAAATCGACAAAACCATCACGTAACATTGATTTAAAAAAACATAAAAAAAAACAATAGAACCGTTGCTTAAAGAATTTTAACATATAATCCTTTTCTAATATATATCATCTATTCAGTATAGTTTTACGTCTCCGAACGTTCACGCTTAGCACCACTGCTACAAGATGAGTGTGAAATTATATTGACTCTGTTAAGATCATACAATATTTTTTTTAAAGAAATTAAGCATCTAAGTTGATTCAAACTGTTGTTGAGTGTACGATTTCCAAATTCGTAATGTTTAGGTACTTGGGTTTTTGAATTAAATTTAATACTTTTAATTATATTTTTTTTTAATAAATCCGATATCAGAAACATACGCATACAACATGTACTAAGTGTGCGTCTATTTTCTCGAAGTTGGATATTAATTAAGGGTTGAGGGGTTGGTGCGGTCTTAATTTGTAAAGCCTGATTGATTTCGAGTTTTACAAAAACTTGTTTGCTCGATAACAGACTAGCCAGCTGATATGTATAATATCCAAAATGTAAACATCAACCGAAGGACGACGTGCTATAACTATTTCCATTAGGTATTAAGATCATTTTTTTGCACGGTCGATGAAATTCTGTTATAAGTGATATGAAATATGAAATTATTTGTAATCATTGAAAAAATGCATTGTTGAAAAAATAAGATTTAATATTGTGGTAAATCACATGATGAATGTCAAAATTAGTACGAACGGATCATATCGGCTTCCTAATCGGAAAATTAGTACGAACGGATCATATCGGCTTACTAATCGGAAAATAAGCTACGTCCAGGTCAGGAAATAAGATTGTAGTTTATGATGTCAAGGACGAACATTAGAATGAAAAAATCAAAAACAAACAACAACAACAACAAAAGTGCATAATAATATTGCAAATGAATATGTATAACTATAAGTAATCTTAGTTTTTTATCAAACAAACGAATTTAACTCGCTTGAAAAACTGGATGTTCTTCATAACTATTTTAATAGCTAGACTATAATTTCATCGGCGCGAAGTTAATTTGCGTGTATACTTGTTTTTGCTTGTATTATATTTTTTTTAAAGAGAGTCGGGAACGTAACTTGAAGAAAACATGCTAGAGGGGCGAAAGGATTTTTCGGTAATTCGGGAAAAAACCGTTTAATTAATGTTATGTGATATAATTTAGCGAGCTAGGACACAATTTGCTAGGGAACTCTATTGTTTTAAGAACATTCCCAAGTTTGTTTCACTAAACAATAAAAGCTTCATAATACTGTCATCATTCTACGTCTTGTTTTTTCAACATGAAGATGGTAAATCGGATTTACTGTTACTGTCTTCGTGTGTTATCGACTGTTGGGATTAATTGAGATGTTCTTGCCTTTTACGGGGACTAAATAACTGGACAAGACATCATTACAAAAACACGTCTTTATTCTCCATAAGCACGTTCATACTAAAAACATCAAAAACAGCATTACAGGTCAGACCTTACACCCTTACCTGGAATAGCCCCGACCTCGAACAGAATTCAACCCTAATACATAACATCCCCCCGCTTAGCAAAAATTTGGATAATTTTTTTCCACAGGTTGAATTCAGTTCAAACCATAATACTATGTCAATATCAATTAATAAAAAAAGAATCTCCAGTACAATACGACTCCATATGCAAAAATCTTATTGAAATACGTTTGAACTCTTTGCTCTACAATCTCACATCTTACTCATATGCTCTAGTAAAATTTGATAACGTTATGAAATCACAATACAATTATTTGTAAAATAGCATATATATGAGTGAAACAATGTTGTCATGACTGTAGCTGTTTATTATACATCAATAAGGAACCAACAGAGACCGCTACCTCTTATTGAAAATGAGCTTTCCACAATAGGTTTCATCCACCATAACTGTTTCTCTCACACTCTCATACCCCCACCCCCTCCCCCCTACTCTCTCTCTCACATACTCGTGGATCCGTATTTATAGTTAATGAAACTTGTTTCAGAAAAGCAACACCTCTTGAAACGGTAATTTATGATATCTATCACACCGCTACTGACAATATTCCACATGAACATTCATTCTACTGTATCAAATGTACACGCTATCAAATGATTTCCGTTATCATGAACAAATTTGATGAAAATCAGTTATGTGCAAATAGTGAAAACTGATATGCAAATCTTGCATGAATTTATGCACACTTATTAAAAAAATGGGCTATTCCAAGTCAACCAAAAATATAATGAAATGCAATAAATTTGAACAAACGATTAACATTAATAAAGTGCTTCAGTTAACAGTTCAAAGTTTATCAAATTGTTGGACATCTATACAAGAATACGAATGACGGCGAGATAAACCTCACACAAATATCAGGTGCAACAGAGATGATGCTGGTGATTCTTTTCTTTTCTTTTTCTTACATTACTTTGTTAAGCAAACTTTATCTCTGGATACTTCTGAATTAACGGCGGTGAAAATCCCACACGCTTATGCAGTTAGGAGCAGACGCTACTTTGATCATTTATTTCATTGTAAGCGGCGGAATAATTTCCACACGCCCAAGCTATAATACACTTAATTTATTATAGGCGGGGGCCTTTTACTAATAATCTCTTTGGCTTTAACGTTGAGATCAGAAATATCCATCCAACGTGCGTTCTGTGCAGGTTCGCCACAAAGATGAACTAAATATTTATGTGTTCCGTTCACTATTTTACAAGCAAGTATACGTTTGATTTAAACATTGTCTTTGATATGACTATCTGTGGACGATTCAGGTGTCGTAAAATTAGTGTTATGGAAACGCATGGGTTTTCTGTGTGTCCTTTTAGAACGTCGCACGGGTAAATTATTTTCTGATGTGCTTACATACGGGACATTGGATAATTCATTTTCGGATGAAACAAGATCAATGCATGGACTATCGTTCTCACTGTGTTCCGAATGTTCATCTGATAGTAAATTGTGTTCTACTGTGAACAGATTGACATTTGTAATAACTGGATCTATGAAATAGTTACACTGATTAGGTTTGCGAACATATGCCGGCTTTAGTCTGTTAATATGGATTGACGGGAAAATTTTAGATGTAGTCTGGTCTTTTACTGTATATAAGTGTGGACTTTCACAATTTTCAACAACATATGGTCCTGCAAATTTGAATTTAAATTTATGTCCTGGACCTGTCGGGTCTTTACTCATGTATACACAGTCGCCAAGTCTTAATGTTAAGTTATGAACTTTTTGATTAGCGCGTTCCATCATTGCTGTTTGCGACTTTAGTGCGTGATCCTTTACTTCATTCCGAATAATATCTAATCTTTCGGAAAATTGTTTAAGATAGTCATGATAATCTTTTGGGATTGACGCTAAATTCAAATCACGAACGTGTCCCGACACAGGAAATTTAGGACGACTGCCGTAAAGAATTTCAAAAGGTGATTATTTTACACTGTCATTGGCAGTTGAATTTAATGAAAATAAAATAGATGGTACCATATCCTCCCAATGTTTTCCCTGTTGAATGTAAGGCGTCATGAGTTCTGCAAACGTTCTATGCGTTCTTTCACACAAACCAAGACAGTGGTGAGTAAAACTCGGTGTGTATTGCTGATGTATCTCCAGTAATCGACACACTTCCTTAATTGCACGAGCGGTGGCTTCCGAACCACGGTCACTGATCATAGTATCGCAAACTCCATATTGAGATACAAGTTTAAACAAGACTTCCGCAACTGTCAACTCATCTTTGTTCGGTATAGGCTCTGCAACTAAAAATTTTGTGAACGCATCGACGGCTGTAAATGTATAAGAGTTTCCTTTTGCTGACACTGGTACAGGTCCGTATAGGTCCATTTGCCAAACCTGAAAAGGCACTTTAGGTGTCTTAAAAGCGACGATACTTGCTTTTGTTTTAACATGTTCAACTTCTAACATAATCCGTCACACTCTGTAATAATTTCGGGAAATAATAATGTTCTTTTAACATGTCCGCTGTATGTTGAATGCCACCGTGTCCACCTAACGGTGAGTCATGGTACAATCGAAAAACGGTTTTAATAGCGACCTCTGGTAACGCTAGTTGATACGAAGTGAAAAGTTTTGTCCGTTTACACTTTGCTGTACGAGTATGAAAAAGCAATCCATCCACCATGTCATAGTTTTGAGTTTCGAGTAGAAGTTTTCTAGCAGCTTTCTGTGAAGAGGGTAATTTATTCTGTTCAAAATATGATATAAAAGGTCCAAAGTATGGGTCCCGCACTTGCAGTTTTTGAAAAGTGTCCTTACTAAAATCACCATGTCTAAAAATTTCAATTGAACCAGTGAATTTAACTTGCGTATTGTTCTCACTTGTAGCCGTTTCTGTACTAAGATTAGTTTGGGTTTCGTCACCATCGGTATTTAACGTTGTAAAATTTGAATGATCTTTCTTGTCCGTAGAAATTTCTGTATCCTGATTTTAAGCACTTGTTTGTGATCGACTGATTCTGACTGATTTTTAGTGTCAATATTTTCCGGTATATCACGGTGTCCTGTATCTGCTGTTATATTACGGTCTTCATAGTCACATTTGTCCGTGAATTGTTGATATTTTATGTAATCTGGTAATTGACTTTTTATTTTGTAAATTGTTTGATCTGCTACATCGTAATCTTCTGTATCAGCGTCATATCCAAAATCTAATTGTTTGTTTTGAAATTGTTTACTGCGCTTAAAATGTTTTAATTCCTAATGGAGTCGTGACTTTGCATAACGTTGTTAACTTCCGGAAGATTGTGTTCTTGAAAATCAGTACTTTTAGAATCCATAAAATTCTGAAATTTAACACGCTTTCCTTCAAATTGTATATCACCAACATGTTCGGGAACGTACAGAAAAAATTGGTCCTCTTAAACAGGACTATCAATACCTTCACAACTAGTCAATCGAGATGACCGAGATAAAGCGTCTGCAACCTGCATATCTTTTGCCGGTTTATATCGTAGTTCAAAATTGAACTGTTGCTATATTGCTACCCAGCGTTCATATATGGCCCCTTTAAGTTGTTTTTGAAATATAGGCCGAAGGGCCTGGTGGTCGCACTCGACAATAAATTTACGACCCCTCAAATATATTGCACAATCTAAAATAGCTGTTACCATCTCTAGTAATTCTAATTTTGTAGGTCCGTACGATCTTTGCCATTTGCTTAATGACTTAGAACCAAAACGAATTACACTGACCTCCTTACTATCGCTAGCTGTCTCCTGATACTGGTACAACATGTATCCTATACCTTTAGAACTGGTATCCACTGCTAAATAAAACTCAGTATGAAAATTTGGAAATGCTAAGATAGGAGAATTTGTCAATAAAGATTTCAACTTGGTAAATGCATTTTCTTGTTCTGATGTCCAACGAAATTTGGCGTTTTTCCGAAGAAGTTTGGTTAAAGGTTCTATTTCAGCGCTAAAATTTGGAATAAATTTCTTGAACCAGTTCAACAGACCTAGTTCACGTACTGATCGGGGTGACGGATATTCTTGAACTGCTGTAATTCGATCAGGCGGTGGTTGTATACCGTCTTTAGAAATAAGGTGGCCAAGAAACAAACAAGATTTCTGTGCAAAATGACATTTCGTAGGGCCCAATTTTAGGCCAGCGGCTTGTAAATGATTAAATACCTCATGTAAATCACTAAGGTGTTGCTCAAAGGTTTCTGATGTTATTAAAACGTCATCTAAATAAAACAGACAAGAATTGAATGTTAACCCATGGAACACTTTGTCCATTAAAAGTTGAAATGATCCTGGCGATGACCTTAAACCCATTGGTAGGCGGAGAAATGTATATGTACCGTAACAAGTGTTGAATGCGGTATATCGTTGGATGTCTGGAGAAATAGGCATCTGAAAAAATCCTGAACTTAAATTGATATGAGTTATGAAATTCGGGGTCCTGTTTGAGAAAGACTCTGTTAAATCCTGTAATTCTGGTAGTCCATAAAAAACTGCTGAAACTGAGAATTTAAATAACGGAAATCGCAACAAAATTTGAACTGAGAGAGACTGTTTGAAGACTGATTGAAATCGCTATTTTGGCTATTTCGGGACTCCTTGGCTCTTTTTGAGACTAACACTATGGGACTTGTGATGGGTATATCTTCGGTTTCACAAACCGGGGAAATTATTCCTTGTTTTAGCAATTGATCGAGATGATCCCGAAGTACTTGTTTTTTATCTGGGGTAAGGCGATACGATCGCTGATATTTTGGCTTGAAATCCGGTTTTAGTATAATCTTGTGTTGCACTACGTCCATGAAACCTAAAGCAGGATTTTCGTCTGTTACAAATATGTTGTCATGCGATTTTAAAAGCCCTTTCAATTGTCCTCGTTCAGACTCATATAAATGTTTTGGAATATCAAAATAGGAGAAAAATTTTGTCCCACTAAGTTCCCCATCTTCACACTTTTCGGTCGAAAACTGTACATTAGTAACCTCTGGATTTTCTCTATTTCCTATACATGTAGCTATTAAATCAGAGTCATTGTCAAGTATCTCAAATTTCGCAACAATCTGACCCCTTGGACTATCAACTATTTCATTTGTAGAATTAAACAGTTTGACAGGCACCAGTTTATCTTTATTTACAGAAACTACCGATTTCGCTGTCACAAAACCTAATTTAAACAAATAATTATGGTTCGTGCATATTCCTTGCATACCATGTAAAATATCATTATGAACTTTGCACATACTATCATCTCAGAATTTGGCAAAACTGACAAACGCTTTTGATTTTTCACTTTACAGAAACGGGAACATACGGTCAACTTTGAAAAATCTAGCATTATTTTCTTCGAGACCAAATAGTCTGTGCCTAATAATAACGGATGTGATGTTTGTGAAAATACATGTACTAAAATCCAATGTTTTCCTTGTGGAATTTGTATTTTAATTCGTGAAACACAAATAATGTTAACAGATTGGTTATTAGCTAAAACAATTTTCTCACTAGTTGAATTTACTCATGAATTGTGAGTTTCAGGTATTGATTTAATTGTTGTGAAATTACATTTATTGAGCTTCCCGTATCTACTAGGGCTGCAATTTTCAAATTCAAAATCTGTACAGGCAAATAAATAAACTTATTCCGGCTTTCCATATTTGATGTAGAACACTGCATTTCATCATCGGAAGTTTGAAAATGTTCAGATTGAACATTGTTAATAAATGACCTAGAAGGCGAACGACTACGACATCTGGCACCTATATCAGTCCTCCCGAAAGACCGTGCCTGGTGTCCCCCGGGACTGTTCAGTTTCCCGAAAGTCTCTTACAATTAACCGCTGAATGACCACTTTGGTCACACAACTGACATGTGATATCGGAACTGCTAACTCCTTGTCCGTTCCAGTTGCAATAACGTTTAATATGATTTGGCGAATTACAATTGAAACAAAGATTGTTTGATGCCTGAGGGAGGTAGGTTGCCTGCTGACGACTGTTGGTTGCCTGAGGGGGGTTGCTTGCCTGCTGACGACTGTTTGTTGCCTGAGGGGGTTAGTTGCCTGCTGACGACTATAAGCAAATCGATCGGTACGTCTGTTTTGTTTTGTACTTTCATCAGTTTTAGATGCAGTTAAATTTTGGACTGCCTTAGTGAGAGTGTCCATTTGTGACTGTAAGGAGGCGCACTCGGAGTAACGTTTATCACTAGGTTTTGCCTGTTTACTTGCCGCAGCTACTTGTAGCTCAGCCTTCCTATACCCATAAGCTTCGCCCATTTTAGCGGCTGCTAATGCCGATGGACTGTCTCTTTGATGACCGGCTCTTACAAAAAATGCTAGTTGTTCGGGTAACCCTTTAATGAATTTAACTAAAATTTCGTGATCAGGTTTTTTCAATGTATTTGCTTTTTCCACAAGTTGGCAATAAAAATCATCAATTGACTGGCCTGACGATAAAGACATGTTTTCAAAGATTTCACTATCAAGCATAACTGTAGGATTTTGCCAGTCTAAATCAACATATTTATCTGTGAACAAATGTACTATAGCTTCCCATGATGCCTTATTTTCAGACGATAGTGAATTAAACCAGGTTAATGCTGGACCAGTCAAATGTAAATGAAGCGCCGCTATTATGCGGTTGTCGTCCAGTGGTGAAATGTTATGTAGGGTTGCATATGATTCAAACTCAGCAATAAATAATGCAGCATTTTCATGGGGATGGCCGCCAAATTTCCGACAGTTTGCTAGTTTTTCCATCGTGTCTGAAATGGCAAGATTTGAATTACATGTTGAAAAGTTCAAAGGTAGTTTTGGGGACGGAGTAAGTAAATAATTAATATCTGGCTCCCGAAGCTGATTTAGCGACAAAAAATCGTCTGATAGAACAGAGTTTGGTTGTTCAAGTTCAAATTCTAGGGAATCGTCAGAGTACTAGGACAATAGTGATATAGAAACGGGTTAAGGCAGTAGTGGGGTTTCAGGCGACTTAATTGATATCAATCCAAATTCGACCTCACTGTCGTACTCGTCATCAGAAAAAATTGCCGAGAGTTGATTTGAAGTCATTTACAAAATTATGTTACCAGTGATCAGGATTACCCTATACATGTAGCGAGTAAATTCCACATACACATTCATAAGATGCCATTTTAATATAAAGAGCAAAAATCAACAGTTGTTGGTCTAGCGAGCTAGAATGATATTACGCTTTTATATGTATACTTCAGTCTAAATGTATTACGCTTTGTTTAATGCCTTGTGTAGCGAGTTAATTTTCCAATACACTGAACCACATTACATACAACCATGTTCATGTATCAATACAAAGAGCAGCGAGATAAATTCTCACATACAAAACTGAAAATCTGTGAAAAACATACCAATCAGTTAGGTAAATGTTTTAATTACAATCTTTATTAAGCCTTAAACAAAGTATGAGAAGCCAAAGCTTCGCTAGTGTAGGTGACGGATGAATCCCATCCAAGTACAGAGCGAACGATGTACTATAACTCGTTTGCAGATCGTAGTGCCACTTTCTGGATGCCAAAATGTCCAAATTGAAATCCGGTGAGTTTTGTCCTAAAAATTCGTTTAAAGTGATGATGTACTTATTCACTTCTAATAACTGCTCATGTAGAGTATCGTCCTTCTTTAAGAACTGGTCGGGATCAGGGTGGTTATGAAACTTGTTCCAGCAGTAAATAGAATGAAACGGAACTTGAAGAAAAATAAGTTGCACTGTTGGGAACTTGTGCATTAAGGTGTAGATATCCCGTAAATCCTGGCAAAGATCTGTTACCACCTGAAAATCAGATGATTTCAAAAAAATATATTTACCAGTCTTGAATGTTAAGTCACAGGTGCCCAACCATATAAAAAGAGTAATGTGTATCTGCCCTAAGTCCTGAAATGTCTTCACAGCTTTTTCTTTCAACCATTATAAATTCTGTTGTACTGTCGTGCCGGGATGTATCCACCATACAATTTTCCGTTCAGGGTGTTTATCTACAGTCTGATCCTTTCAATACCTTCCCTTACTGTCAGATAAAACGACAGGTATATTTTTCAAAGTTCCCACAATTTCTTACCTCGGACTTAAGTTGGTGAGATTTTTCTCGGCCTTAGAAATAAGACTCATTCGGGAACAAAAGTTTCAACAACCAAAGGAAATAAAAATTGTCTCTGTGTAAAAACCATGTGCGTGCCGCCTACATGTAGTGTCACGCTTCAGTGCACGCAAATCAATCCTCGTGGTAATTCACAAAAATATTTCAGTTACACAGTATAAAATTGAAAGAAATTGTCAAAAGCGGTTTACAAAACAAATTTATTCATTTGAAGTCCTCCACCATGAGATGTTCTTGCCTTTTACGGGGACTAAATAACTGGACAAGACATCATTACAAAAACACGTCTTTATTCTCCATAAGCACTTTCATACTAAAAACATCAAAAACAGCATTACGGGTCAGACCTTACACCCTTACCTGGAATAGCCCCGACCTCGAACAGAATTCAACCCTAATACATAACATAATACATGTATACCAACATATTTTGAATTGTGTTATCGTTTCGTTGTTCTCGTTGTTGTGAGCTTGCCTAAAATAATAAAGGTATTTCGTATAAACCATCATCGAGTAATTCAAACATACATTCGCACAAGTCAGGTCATAATTTGACGTTTACGATGTTTGTCTTTTGTTCCTGGCAGCACCCTGTATAGATAACAGTCGATATGGGATTTGATTGTCTATAATAAGGTTGGGCCTGAAGTAACTTGACTTTTTAGTAACTTGACTTTTTGATGTTCCGTGTTCAGTAAGTTTTGGACGTTTAACGTAACTTACAAAAACATTCCTTATTCAATTTATATCTTTTTATTATATGAATAAAGGGAAATGTAGGGATAACCCAAAATACATATAGAACTATTATTATTATTCATAGGAAATAGAACGTTTCCACGATATAATTTAGCCCTTTTCCTCTTCATTTTTGTAGTCCGATCGATGCATTTTAAAATAGTATGAGTTTTGATTTCGCATGCCTTACGTAAGTCTTGAAATAAAAAATAAACAAAGAAAAAAATGATACGGCATTATTTCCCAAATTCAATGGTTTTGAAATTTGTCATTTTTTTTAAATCTGCGAATAACGTTATATAAAGCCACATAAACATGTAGAACGAACAATATATTTCGTGTCGGAAAATGTGATATTTGAAGAACGGAAATTACACTCTTTTTAAATACGCTTTTGTTGTAAACGTTTAAACGTAGATTTTTTTCTAGGGTGATGCGCAAATGTTTGTCCTTGAGTTGCAATATAAATCAGCTAACAAGAAAAAACCTTGTGTGAATTTCATTTTCGTCTATGTAATGGTAAGTAACGTTTAGTCAAATTAAATCATTCTTTTTATACTATTAACTTTGTATGTGAAATTTTACTTGTCAGTTGTTACCATTAGGTTTGAGAGATGTTAAAGATAAAAAGTAAAGACCAAACACATAAATTGAAGACAAACTAACAACGCCGTGTTAAAAAAACACCGAAAAGACAAACAACAGTTTAAAATGTAGAAAAAACTAATTATAGAGCAACATGAACCCCTCTACAAATCGGGGTTGACTTCATGTGCTACTCTAGGTTAAGATTATTCTGATCTACAGATTAATCATTTTTAATTCATGCTGGTTATGGATCCGTGAACTTTTTTGCTTTATTGGTAATATATGTGTATCTGTATTACCAGAATGCGAAGTAATTGTATTACAAAAATCGATTGACATGTAGCAATTCATTTTCAGTTTTCATCTACAAAATATATAATGCTCTTACAACACGAGTCTATCAATCCATGAAATTATTTAACAGCAAATCTATACCGTATACTTCTACACGGCAAATAGCATTACATGACAATACTTTATAAATTCAGTGTTTCCGAAGCGAATATCTCGATTTACTTTCAAGAACACTTAAACATAAAGAGATATAAGACACAAATATTTTACTTTTCTTTTCTGAATATTAAAATTGGTTTTAAATTACAGTTTGCAATATATCATAATTGAAATTGGCCTTGTACATGTATAACGATATGCTACATATTTTTATCGTAAATTAATTTATTATACTTGAGATTGCAGCTCCTTTGGGCAAACTTCAGGAACAAGAGTTTGGCTTGTATTATCTGGCCAATAAAGCTTTTTTATGCGGTATTTTTTTACATTTTGTTTTTTTCGAACTTTTTAAACCAAACAAAGTACAAATTAGGCACGACGAACTAAACCATACATTTTATTTTTTTAGATACATGCCTGCAATTACTAGAACAAAAATGGTCACTCTCAGAATTCTGTTGATTGGGGCCATAGTCATTTGCGCAAATGCGCAATTGGACAACGTCAAAAAGATCGACAAACCAAAACCAGCATTTCTTGTAAAATTCAATCACAATTCTGCTAGTTTAAACCGGAAAAGGCGCAATTATTATGGGAGTTGCCACAATATCAAAACATGGAACACTATAGATGGGAACGGGAACACAGTTTATCTCGATCGTCAAAGTCCCGATTGTGGATTAACAGCTATGAGGTCATTCCACTTGGTTCGGAATGATGCAGGCAGTCATGTGAGATATGATGTAAGCTGTTGCAATCTTCCTCGGAATTTTAGATGTAATTCGGAAACACTGAACACTCCTTGGGACGTCGATGGAAATGGTAATGTTGTTTATCTAGATCGTCAGTTCGTATCATGTCCACATAATGGATTCATTAAACACTTCCACTTAAATCGTCAGCTACCCAGAAAATACAGATACACATATTCGTGCTGCACCCCTGAGTCTTCACAACAACATAAGATGAATTGTTACGATAGTAATACACCAAGTGGTCCTGATGGTAGTGGGAATATGGTGTATCTTGACAAACTGAGACCAACATGTCGACTCGGTTATTTCCTGAGTAACTTTAAACTTGTTCGCCCGACGCTTTCAACGATAAGGTACAATTACAGATGTTGCGCATTTCTTCCACAATAATCATTGATAATATTGTATTACCTATCTTTCAGCTGTTTATTGTTCATATCTACTTTTTTTGTCTTTACAGAAATAGGATGTTGGATATTTAAATTGTGTTTTATAAATAAGTTATGGAACAACACCCACGTTTTAATACTTAAATGATAGATGTACATGTACTGTCTGCTTTGAATAATAGTTTTCTGTTTTTATGTATATTTTCAATTCTGTTTGTTCATTGTGTTTGAGATAAATCAACCAGTAATTTATGAATATATGTTCAAAAACACAATATTTTTTTGTAAATAGTTTCTGTACAGCAAAACGTTAACAAAGGTGACGAAGTCTACGAAAGTAAATAAGTGAAAGAATAAAAATAATAAACAACATTCTTATTACAACAAACTAAATTAAACAACAACTTCGTTCATTTCATTTTTCAAGTTAATAAAACGTTTAGATAACCATAATGCAAATATCTTTGTTAGTAATACGCAGATCCGAAGACAGCATTAGAATACAATGTATATACATGATATAGTCGTGTGTTATGCGATGTTTTATGAGTTAATTTTATTAGATCAAACAAGTGTTCTGTAACTAATTTAGTCAATGTGTACTGTCCAAATAGTTATCAAAGTTTACCAGGATTATAATTTAATACGCCAGACGCATGTTTCGTCTACATAAGACTCATCAGTGACGCTCAGATCAAAATAGGTAAACAAGTACAAAGCTGAAGAGCATTTAGGACCCAAAATTCGAAAAAGTTGTGTCAAAGTCAAAAACGCGTACAATAAATAAAGGCAACAGTAGTATAACGTTGTTCAAAACTCATAAATCCATGGTCAAAAAACAAAATCGGGGTAACAAACTAAAACCGAGGGAAACGCATTAAATATAAGAAATACAATCAGTTGATATACACACTGTGCACTCTTCCATGTTAGAGAGAAGAACGCATATGAAACAAATCATATGATAAAATACCCTACCTAAGCAATGTCGTGCATTTTTGCGTTGAATAACAATGAAAAATGCACGAGCAGGTTTGTAAGTGGAAAAAATAACCTGTCCCGAACCGGGAGATGTTGGCTGCAATAGGAATTTATTTATAAAAAAAAAAGTCCATATCGCATTTACTTATAGTGGCCGTTATTGATTGTAAATTCATGCCGTTTTGTTTATGGCATTCGTCTATCGTGGAGAAAAAAGAGGGAAGGAGGGCTAATAGCTTAACTTCAGAGTTCCATCATTGTGGTTCAAATATATTCTATTACACGTGTACGGCATACGTTTTACCTCTAGCGAACGCATTGCCTTATTGTAAAAAGTGCCACTCTAAATTTGTAAGCATTTGCTTCATATTGATTAACTTTGCATCTATCATATGCATGACATATTTGCCACTGGACACAAAGGAACAATAAATTAATCAGCTTCATTTAGTGATGTGAAATCGTTTGTTCTCAATTGATTATAGTCTCAAACAGTTTTCCAATTTTTATATACTTCATTGTTATTGAAATTTGAATTTTTATACGTAAATCTTAACATTTCTTCCATCATTTTTCTCTTTGCATTTGTTTTAACATTAAAAAACGTTGTCGTAGTACACATTAGGGATTACATTGTATAATATTCATGAAAACTAATAGGGGAGGGGACCAGAACAGAAAAACAATCTGCATTGAGTGGCAATAACTCATATATTGAAGCGTACACTGACGACTGTCTCCTCTAGGTGACAAAATTTTCTCTTTCAAGTTTATTTGTATCTCAGACTGGTATCATAGTTGTCACAAAAGCAAAAAAAAAATGATAAAAAAGGTTGACAACAAATTATAAAAAGATTCAACTTATTTTGGGCGTTTCATTTTTTTTTTTTTTTTTGTATTGTCTTGCTGGTCGGTTTTGTTATATATTTTTTTTCATCTTATAAAATTGACTTTCTAGCAAAAGTCACAAAAAATGTTCTTAAAATCAGCCATGCGACTTATTTAAACAGATTTAGCTGACCTTGTTGTTTACACATTTCAATCATTCAACTCGTGCGTAGATCGTCTTTCCCTCTTAAGTTTTTTTAAGGTATAGATAGCATGAAATTCTTACTTCGCCAGGCATTGGATGTGCATTCATATTATATTTTGATCGGACAAAGCTGCGTATTTATATATCCAATAAGCCAAACGAACGCACCTATTTAGCAAGGGTATACCGTCGGACGGGGGAGCTCCAGAGATGTCAATCCTTCTATACCGAAGCGAATAATTTGGTTTGAAATAAATGGAGATAAAGGTATACATTAATGCGAAAGCAACCCAAAGACACAGATAAATAAAAATATTTAGAGTTAACATTCGGTCTTTTTTTTATATTTCAAATTCAAAATATTTATTGCCATGTAAACTTTAAACATTAAGTTTGTGACATACAAAATAATAAACAATATAACTATATTTCACATATATATATATACACAATCATTCATTTACAGTAAATATTCCAGTGTCCCCTGTCCTCAGTTCTAATGACCTTTTGATGTAGGACCCCAATTTATTTACTTGTGATGGTGTTGATGGATTGAGTATAAAAATCAACTTTTCTTCATCAGATAAATCTTTAACAGAAAAATTAAAATCCAAATTGTTAAAAAAGATATTTCTTAGTTCCATATTTAATTTACAATCTAATATAAAATGTTTTTCGTTTTCTAATGTTTTACATTTAAGGCATAATCTCTGCTCTCTAGGAATATTAGTATGTCTGCCTTTTTCTATATTTAAATTATGGTCACTAATTCTTAGTTTTGTTATTAATTTTTTATATGTAAAGTTTGATGTTCTTAAATAGTCTTCAAAACGTAAATTTTGTTTAAGATTCTTATATAAATAAAGTTTACTTTTTTCATCAATGTTTTGCATCTTATCATGTATCAAATTTTCAAAGTAGTTTTTAGAGCTTGTTTTTATATAAACTTTAAATGAATTATTTATTTTTTTGTCTGTACTAGTATTTTGTTGAATTTGTGCTATATCTAAATTAAGTTCACTTAAAATATTTTTTACATATGTAAACCAGGAGTATACTCCTTCTGAGTCTAAGTTTTTACTAAGCGTGTAAGCTTCTTTCAAAAGAGGATTTAACTTACAGCATTCAAATCTCTTTAAATATAATAAAGTTTGTGTTTTAATATTAAATTATATAGGAAGTCTCCCCAATTCAGCTCTAGTTGCAAGATTAGATGCATTCTTTCTAGTTCCTAGTAAAAATTTACAAAAATGCAAGTGTAATTTTTCAATTGGACTTTTTTCTGCAAAACTTAAAATATCTACTTCTTTTCCAGAATTTAAAGCTCTATTTTTTGCTCTAAAAAGAGATATATATGTGTCTAAATATGTAACTTCAGAGTTGTATATCATTATTGGTTTTATGAGGGAATCAAAGAGGTGGCATGCAACTTTGACTGGTAAATTTTTCAAAGACTTTGTGTAAGCTTTCAACCCAAATAATGCTTTTTGGGCTTTTTTGACAAGTTCTTTAGTACTATGAGACATGTTGCCATTGCATTTAATTAATAAGCCTAAAAATGAGTATTCTGATACATTATCAATGTTACTGTTTTTAAAATTTAAAAATGATTTTTCTAGTTTAGAGCATGTCCTATTAAATATCATAGATTTTGTCTTTTTAATATTCAATTCTATCTGCCATTTATCACAGTATAGAGCTAAATTGTTGAGACTATTCTGTAGCCCTGTTTTAGTTTCTGAAAAAATTAACAAGTCATCTGCAAAAAGCAGACAACTTAGTTTTGAGTCTATAATTTTTAGAGGATAACACAAGTCATTTTCAAAGACCTCTGTGATGTCATTAATGAATATATTAAATTAAGTAGGACTCAGTGAATCACCTTGTTTTACTCCTCTTGTAATATTAAACATATCAGTAACCATGTTTTTGTATTTAATTGAAGACCCAGTGTCATCATATTGATGTTTTATAATGTTAAAAAGTTTCTTTCCTACCCCCATATTATAAAGTTTGTACAAAAGAGCATCTCTCCATACAGAGTCAAATGCCTTTCTTAAATCTACAAAACAAGCATAAAATTTCTTTTTGTTTTTATGTAAATACTTATTTATTAGAGATTTTAATATAAAAATGCTATCTGCAGTTCTGTGGTTCTCTCTAAAACCAAATTGACTGTTACTCAATTGTTCATCTATAATTTTAGTAAGCCTATTGTTTAGAGTTGCATTAAATATTTTTGCAAGACAATTAATCATAGAGACTCCTCTGTAGTTATTGGGATCATTTTTATCTCCAGATTTATGTAATGGCACTAAAAATGAGTTCCTCCATGTTTTAGGGTATTTCCCTGTTAGTAGAATAAGATTAAATATTTTTACATAATTTTTAATCATAAATGGGTTAGAGTATTTTATAACTTCATTTATAATTCTATCAGGGCCAGCAACTTTCCCTAATTTTAGTCCATTTATAACTTTTTTTATTTCAGAGAAACTGAATGGTTTATCTGTTTCTTAATTTTCTATAATATTATTTTCTATATTCTTAAGTTTTTTTTTCTATTTCCCTTTGGAAGGTAGTATTAATTTAAGTTGGATTTCCTTGATCTATAAAGTGTTTGATCAGTTTGTCTTCTTCTTTTAATATTTCAGGGATATCATCATTTTCATCTGTTCTCTTTTTTACAAATGATTTTAGAATGTTCCAATATTCTTTTGGACTTTTACCACTATTACCCGACAGTGAAGCAAATAATTTTTCTTTATATTCTATTTTCTTTAGCTTTACCATCTTTTAAAGATTTTTACAAAGAAAAAAATATTTTTGTTTTAAATGATTATTAATAGGGTTATTTTTTATTGTATTACCAATGGAATTAATCTCTCTTTTTGTTTCATAAATTACATTATCTGACCAAGGTGTCTTTTTTTCTTTTTCTTTTTTTTGTTACTTCCAAAAAATTTCTTACATGCCATCTCAGAAATATTTTGCAAAATATCTGTTAGCTTTTCAACTGCTTCATCAACACCATCTTGAGTTTTATTAATATCAAGTATTTCCAGACTAATAATTTCTTCTCTGATATAATCAGTGGATAGAGCATTAATCACCAAGTTCTTTGATTGTTCTGTCCATTTATAAGTATTAATACTCTTCCATTTATAATTATCTAATTTAAACTCAGTGTTCTCATTAATTGAACATTTTAAAAATAAATCAATTTTAGCATGATCTGAGAGATATGTAAAGTCATTTGTCTTAAAATATTGAACTGAGGACAGAAGACTCTCACTCACTAAAGCATAATCAACAGTGCTAAAACCATTTTTAGACATATAAGTATAATAACCTAACGAGTCTCCTAATAACCTTCCGTTTACTATACGTAGCCCTGAGGACAAGCAGAGATCCAAAAGATTCTTACCATGTGTATTTAAAACTTTATCTTGGTTAATTCTCTTGTTTTCTATATCAATGGCATAGTCTGGTGGTAGTAAATCTGAACCATCAAAATTATTTATCTGTAAAGAATCATTTTTGATATAATCTGGTAATTCTCCTGTTCTGGAGTTTAAATCTCCTATAACCAATATCTTACCTCTACTAGATAGAGTGCTTAACTCATGGTCAAGCATAATAAAGTCATTTTCAAAATGTGTAGATGAAACTGGAGGAATATAAGAAGCACATATATAAATGTCGTCTGATAAACCGAAAAAATATTTATCCACCTTCAACCAAAGTCTATTTTCTGATAGTGAAGCATCCTTTAAATAACTAATTCCCTTCATATATTCTTTTCTAATGTAAATTATTATACCCCCACTATATCGTCTCGACCCTTTTATCTTTTTACGACATTTTGAAATTAAGTGAAATCCCTTTACTTTGAATTCCTCACATTTTCCTTTCCAGGTTTCTAATAAAATATTAATATCACTTTTAATATAATTTAAAAAGAATGGATCATCTATCTTGTCCCCAAGGCCATGAACATTCCATGATGAAATAGAAAGCTGTTCTTTCCTAGATACCATAAATTTTATATATATATAAACTCCATTATTTTGGTCTGAGCTAACTTCATCTTGAGATAAAAATTATAATATTGTAAATTTTTCATTATTCTTATAATAAACCATATAAGTACTTAAAATTCAAGTAATTTACACTTGTAAACTTTTAAATTGTATATATCCTATATATACATGATATATATATATACATTTATACTCACATTGCAATGCAAGATACAAATGTATTGCATACAAAGAAAGATAACTCTAGACTTACTCTTTGTAAATTTTAGTTTTTGCAAGCCTTTCACTTCCATACAATATAATCAAATCTTATATTAATTTCTTTTACAGATAATAGAAATGTTTGAATAAATAAATATCTTTTAAGTCTCTTATTAAATAACAAAAATAATTGATACACAAGTGTGTATCTTATGGTTGTTTCTAATAACTTTTAAAGCTAATTTTATTTTTGTTATGAATCAGAAAATGACCAATTCTTATTTCTCATATATCATACAAGATATTTTTCATTAAGCTAATAAAATTAAAAAATGATTAACTATACTGAACTGTATTTTTTCTTTAAAACAATTAGATTAAACATATCTTTCCAACATTGATGCAAAATTTTACATCCCTGATTTCAAAGATTTTTTATAGAGGGTAATATTGAAAATCACCCAATTAAAAACAATACTGAACAAAAACAAAAACAAAAATAAAAAATATAACAACAATAAACACCTGTTTTTTGCTATATATATATCAATTGTTTAGAATATCATTTAGCTTTTTCAATTACATGTAGTTCAAAACAAAGAACTATGTGTTTTTCATTTCTTTTAACATACATTCTATAAGTGATAACATGTTATCCCTGCTGTTAGCTTGTGTTGTGTGATTGTTGTATCTATAATTGTTATTCACGTTTTGTGACGTCTCATTGTTGTAACTATAATGACTACCCTGCCATGACAGCTGTGTGTCATCATTGTATGGATACCTTTGATATCTTACATCTTGAGTTTTATCTTTATATTGTCTCCTATCTATAAACCTGTTATTAAAATTTCTATTTCCATTGCCATGGTTACTATAATATTTACCCCTATGATTGTCATTCTCTGAAACGTCACCTTCAATTTTTATACCTAATAAGGTATTAAGAACCTTTTTCATGTTTGATACCATAATTTTAACACCAGTCTCACTAGCATGTACCCCATCATAGAAATCAATAAACTTTAAATTAGCATATGTAACAAATTCAATAGATTTCTCATTACAAAATTCTTTAACAATACTCTTATAAACAGCTCTCTTTTTTTCATATTTTAGTGATAGTCTGTGATCTTTATAGTATCTTGGAAGCAATTCGCCTATCACAAGTGTTGATTTCGGTAATATTTTCTTAGTTTCATCTACCAATTTCTCTATTTCTAATAGTACTTCTTCTGCTTCTTTTGTGTCTAAATCATTTGAGCCAATTTGGAACATAACATTTTTTGTTTTCACTTTACCCGACTTCAAAAATTGTGTCGCTCCGTTAATCAACTTAATTGATTTCTCTGTACTAGAACTTAGCACACAAAGACAAGATCTTGTAAAATGCTATAATTTACTATTTCCATATATATTTTTATGGTGGTTTTTTTTTATTTGGGGGGGGGGGGTCTCTTCCGTTTATCACATAACTGACTGCTTATTAAAAAGTTTTAAATATTTTTTACTATGGTTCTTATCTGCTGTTTTAATACGATTTATAACATATGATTGTTTTTGTCAGGCAAGGATAAAACTAAGAAAAATTAAAGTTTTTTCATGTGTTTTTGCCTAATTTAGAAATGGAAAGGGAATAACGGACGACTAAATTAAAGAGTTTGTTTTCATATATAATGCATTGAACTTGCGATTATCTCACCTCACACGTTTTGATCGGGCCAGTGAAACCTAGTTTAATACGGTTTTATTCATTGCAGTTTGTATGCATAGTTTTTATTTAAAAGGAACACAAATAAAGCAAGATCTATTACTAAATTGGACTGAATAGACAAAACTAATTATTTTGCATTTTACCAAATTGCCAAATTACCAAATCAGAAACAAAAGGAACATTTACCGGATGAATATTGTGAAGGACATTATGCATCTAGGTCTGTCTGATTAGAAGTTCTGAAACAAGCTATATCTAATTGTTGGATGAGTTTACTTACTGTTTTCTAAGATCTGATATTTACGAATCTATTTCATGATTACTGACAGATCAAAAGCATCAAGTATATATATATATCATAAAGTTGTTGGGCATACTATTCATTGGTCAGTTATAAATGAGGTTTGTATGGGGTTTTGATTGACTGATTTATTAAATAAGAAATCGTTATTTTGAAAAGTTGGCTAAAAAAGTATAAATTTTCCCCCTAATTTTGTAAAACTATCATTTGGTGTTATTAAGATGCCATTTTTTTTAATCATAAATAAATAATTATATGATGTAATGCCATAAAATCGGTCCGTTATCATTTCAATTTGGTAACTGTTAATTGTATATATCAGTCTGAGTACTGTTTAACTATCATTTAAGTTGAACATATTTAGACTCGTCCAGTTCAGGGGAATTAGGTTTCTGCAAATTCTTTTTATGTACTTTTTTTATATTTTTGACGGTTTGTAAGTCAGTAAAAGTTCAATAGTTAAGTTAATATTGACATTAAAAGACCTCCTCGCAAAAAAGGCTGTTCAAATCACCTCGCCCTTCGGGCTCGGGGATCTCAACACCCCTTTTTGTTCGGAGGTCTTTTAATATCAATATTAACTTATCATTGAACTTTTACTATTACATACTACTATTGCAGTTTAGGGTGTAGGTTGGCGCAAGTTTAAAGCTTTGATCCCGTTGCATTTGTATGCACTTGTTAAAAGTGGGGAATCTATTGTTTAGTGGTTGTCGTTTTTGATGGGTTTTGCGTTTCTAGGTTTTTTACAAAGATTATTCCGTTAGTTTCCTGTTTGAATTATTTTACACTTAGTCTAGTCATTTTGGGGCTCTTTATAGCTTTCTGTTCGATGTGAGTCAGGGCTCAATGTTGAAGGCATTACTTTTACCTTTTACTCATTGTAGCTTGGACGGAAAGTTGTCTCATTGGTACTCATACCACATCTTCTTACTTATATAATATATATATATCCTGACTTTGACCGACACATACAGAATGTGGCGGGGTTAAACATATTAGCCAACTTGTAATATTCCCCCTAAACCTGAGACAATGATACAACAACACAACACACATACAAACTGTATTTAGTTTAAACAAATTTATTTTTAGTGGATTGGGAAACAAGTTTTACAACTGAATCCCTTTCCACTTTACAAACTGTACAAAAAAATTAACAAAAGGAAAAAAAATAGGAAAAAAATATTTAAAACATTTATTCCACTCAACTCAATTCAAGGTTCCTCACTTGGAACAGACACGTATATAATGTTATCACAACCCTTCAATGACAATACTCACGGACTGTGAATGGTGTAGCAGAACACCGTCATAAGGCCAAACTATAACCATCAGTTGAAAATGGCTTAACTCATCAGAACGATGCAAAGTGAAAACAACTATCAAAACCATATAAGACTCAAAGTACAGATCTTAATGTACTCGCACTTACTGGAAGTCAGTCCAAAGCCAATACTAACTAATAATAAAATCATATACATCTGACATAAATCTAATGGATTCAGCTTGAAGACATCACTAACCACCATTAACTCTTTATTGCCGTTTGATAGGTGATTTTATTTTATAGAGACAATTTCATTATGGACACTGAATTAACTTGAATCATATGTGAAATCTGGTTAAGAAAATGTAACTTATGGTCAGATGTATCTATTGCAATGTTGTTAACCTTTGGTACCTTAAGATATATTAGGATCATCAGTCAAACGTACCATAATATACTACTTCGATATAATACATAAATCTTGGTGAGTAATTTTTGGCGAGCATGCGACTATAATTACAGAAGGCTCCACATGTATAGGGATAGTGATCTGGCGGCGGCGGCGGTGTTTACTAACTTCGTAAAAACTTTATATCTTAGAAGGTATAAGACCTGGATGCTTCATACCTGGTATATAGATGCCTTATGTTACGAGGTTTCCGCCAGTCACATGTCCATTGTCCTTGACCTCATTTGAATGGTTCAGTGACTATTTATTTTTATAATGTTAGTTTCTCTCTTTTTATGAGTAACAGGATAACTACATTTGGTATGTGCGTACCTTGCTAGGTCCTCATGCCCGTCAGACAGTTTTCACTTGACCTCGACCTCATTTCATGGATCAGTGAACAAGGTTAAGTTTTGGTGGTCAAGTCTATATCTCATATTATATAAGCGATAGGTCTAGGTCTGGTTCAGTGGTCAAAATTACGCTATTACGTTTTTCTCTTCTTTTTTTTATCAAAAACTGTATGCAATAGGCAAACTTAAATTGGTGTATGGAAATATTTAATGACATACATGTCAGTCTCGCAGGTTTTTTTTTAATCGTAACCTCATTTTCACGGTTCATTGCTCAATGTTTAGTTTTAGTGTTTTGGTATGTTTTTCTTCAGCTATAAGCAATAAATCAGCTATATTTTTGTATGGAAGGATTATAAGCTGTATTCGTCTGTCAGGCATGTATCATCTGACCCTGGCCTCATTTTGGTGGTTCGTTGGTCAATGTTATGTTTTCATAGTTAAGTTTGTTTTTTTCTTAGACACTATAAGCAACTAGATGTCATGCATAAATGGATTGTAAAGTATTCTTGTCTGCATGACATGCTTCATCTGACCTATACCTCATTTTCATGGTTCATTGGTCAATGTTAAGTTTACTCTGTTACGTCTGTTTCTCAGAAACTATAAGCAATAGGTTACCATATTATGTGTATGGGATGATTGTTAGGTGTACATGTATTTCCTGTGTTGTTTATCTGACCGTTACACCATTTTCTTGGATCATGTTATGTTTGTGTGATAGTTATAGTAAAAGCTTTATATTTAGGACTGTCAAAATCATATCAATGGTATATAAAGAAGGCCAAAATTTCAGCGTGTGCACCCTTGTGTTCACCATCGATGGAATTATTATGTTGTATACTCAACTGATCTGCAATGGCTACATTGACATCTGCATGAGCTCGGGGATTTACCTATCTCGATAACATTGAGCTGACTGTTAAATAAAGAATAGGATTTGTGAAAAATAATTAATGTATAAACATGAGAAAGACTTACAGCCATGAATCATGTCCAATGTTCCGCTTGTAGTCAATAACACTAGGCGCCAAAGAATTAAGATGACTAAGTTAAGTTTACCTTTCAGCGATTAACAGAATTTTCGCTGATGTTTATTCTCTACAAACCATGTAAATATTTGTCATGACGTAACGTGATATGAACATACGTGTAAACGGATAGGGGTAATGACAACATAGTAATATAATGGACCAGGTACCTTATTATTAACATACAGTTTTCATTTGCGAGTATTCACTGAATTACAACAACAATTTCCGTGTTCGATTAGAATAATAAAATTTAAAAACTCAGCGAGTTATATAATCACATCTTATTTTAGTCCGCTGTATTTTCTGGCTGATTTCCTGTCACGAACAGTAGCCAAGCGGGTAAAACTAAATTAAATAGATAACACTATGTTTTTACTGTGATATCGTGACACCAAATCGCCTGAACTGCAGCCGTCCCGCTAGACCACACGACCACCTGGGCTCTCAAAAAAAGAGCTTTCGCTGGCCGTGTGTTACCTTTCCTCGTCAGTTTTAATCTAGCGGCGTACTACAGTACATGATATATAAGGCATGAAGATGTTATATATATATATATATATATATATATATATATATATATATATATATATATATATATATAAAAGTCTATAAAAACGACCAACCAGCAAATTTACTATGTACCGGATCGTCTAGAATAGGCGATACTATGCAGATAAGGAAAAAATTATATCAGTCTAAAGATTTGCACAACGGTACTGATATAAGATGTTATAATACGAAAATGTTGTTATTAAATCGTGCTGACAAATATTTCGGCTCAACAAATGGCCTTCTTCAAGTGTCACAAGTTTTAACAATACTGATACATAATGTATAAGGTGTAAAAATAGATCAGTAATAATACAGGTAAGTTTTGGTCGATTGATTTTTAATCCAAAAGCCTGAATATCATAATATAAACAAAACACTATAAATCAATATACGTGACTGTGTATATTAACAATAAAAATGAGTGAAAAAACAAAAACGCTAGTATTTCTTATTGATGCCGTTTGGATGATGTACATTAAGTTCCTTTATCCAAAAGCTTTCCCGAGCCTGTCGCTGGGCATCACTCCAGTGAATATTCTGTTCAATCACTAGAATTTTCATGCGGTTAAAGTCATCAGGTTTGTGACCCGACTGTCTGAAGTGCTGAGAAACTGGGAGAAGTGGCTTCTTAGAGATATCACTCCTATGGCCATTGAGGCGTTTGTGGAAAGGCTGCTTTGACTCACCAACATATTGGAGGCCACAAACCGAACATTCTAGTATGTAAACAACATTCATACTTTTGCAGGTAACATTGCAAAATATCTTATAGTTGTTTTCGGTTGCCTTACTGTGAAATGTTGATGAATGCTGCATCTGTAGGCAGCATTTGCAGCGTTTTTCTTCACACGAACGACATTCTCCAGAAGAACTTCTATTATCAGACACTTCAGCCCGCACCAGCAGGTTCCGCAGACTACTAGGTTGCCTAAAAGCTATCATTGGAGGCTCGGGAAAAATCTTGGATAGTTTGGAATTCTTTTCAACTGATTTCCAATGCTCACGAATGACACCAAAGCTGTTTTTGAGAGATGGGTGGTAAGTAAGAACACATGGAGTCCTTTTATTTTTATTTTTAACTTTGTATTCCAATAGTTCACTCCTTGGAATTGATTCCGCTTTCTGAAAGCTTTTTTTGATATTTCTGTGTTTGTAGCCCCTTTTCTTCAAGCGAGTTTCAAGTTGACGTAGTTGTCTTTTAGTTGTTTCTGTGTTGGAACATATTCGCTTGACTCTAAGTGCCTGACTGTATGGAATACTCTTGGTAAGATGAGCAGGATGGCAACTTTTAGGGGACAAATATTGATGAGTGTCAGTGGGTTTAGAATATAAATCTGTAGATATGATGCCCTCTGTGAGCGAACTTGAAGTATCGAGGAAGGCGATTTTGGATTTAGACTTCTCATGAGTAAATTTGATACTAGGATGTATGTTGTTGGCATGAGTGATAAAAGTATCTAAATCCTCGTCGCTTTTATTCCATTTCATATCCACATCATCTATAAATCTAAACCAGGAAAGCGGTTTTTCGATGGAAGTTTCAAGGAGTTGTTTCTCTAATTTGCCCATAAATATGTTGGCATATGACGGAGCCATTTTGGTGCCCATGGCAGTTCCATTTACTTGCAAATAATGATCTCCATCAAAAGTGAAGTTGTTTTTCTTAAGTACCAGCGTGAGCATTTTGACCAGGCATTCGGTAGGTGGATATTTCACTGGTCTGGAATCCCAAACTTCTTTACATGCATCGATGCCATCTGCATGTGGAATATTAGTGTAGAGGGAGGTGACATCCATGGAAACAAGAGTCGTGTCGGAGGGGAGTGGATTTAAGGCCTGCATTTTTCTTAGATAATCGGTTGTATCTTTGATGTGAGATGTGACTGCACTAAAAAACTTACGATCTAACAACAATATCGTCATTAAACCTGCAGACAAAGGCAGTGCAGTGGTTGTCATGGATAAATCTGCCTATATTCAAGAGGCTGAACGACAACTTGGCGATGCAAGGTTCTACCAAAAACTAGACTCTGATCCTACCACATCTTTTAGCAGAGAAATTACTGATAGTTTGGTAGAAATGCATGACGATGGTTTCATCGATGACAAAACTCTTGAATATTTGAAACCAGAAAATCCAAAACCGGGCAGATTTTATCTTTTACCTAAAATTCATAAGGCCAATAACCCAGGAAGACCTATAGTTTCAGCGAACGGTCATCCAACGGAAAAAATATCGGAATTTGTTGACTTCCATCTTCGTCAACATGTTGAAGACTTACCATCTCACATCAAAGATACAACCGATTATCTAAGAAAAATGCAGGCCTTAAATCCACTCCCCTACGACACGACTCTTGTTTTCATGGATGTCACCTCCCTCTACACTAATATTCCACATGCAGATGGCATCGATGCATGTAAAGAAGTTTGGGATTCCAGACCAGTGAAATATCCACCTACCGAATGCCTGGTCAAAATGCTCACGCTGGTACTTAAGAAAAACAACTTCACTTTTGATGGAGATCATTATTTGCAAGTAAATGGAACTGCCATGGGCACCAAAATGGCTCCGTCATATGCCAACATATTTATGGGCAAATTAGAGAAACAACTCCTTGAAACTTCCATCGAAAAACCGCTTTCCTGGTTTAGATTTATAGATGATGTGGATATGAAATGGAATAAAAGCGACGAGGATTTAGATACTTTTATCACTCATGCCAACAACATACATCCTAGTATCAAATTTACTCATGAGAAGTCTAAATCCAAAATCGCCTTCCTCGATACTTCAAGTTCGCTCACAGAGGGCATCATATCTACAGATTTATATTCTAAACCCACTGACACTCATCAATATTTGTCCCCTAAAAGTTGCCATCCTGCTCATCTTACCAAGAGTATTCCATACAGTCAGGCACTTAGAGTCAAGCGAATATGTTCCAACACAGAAACAACTAAAAGACAACTACGTCAACTTGAAACTCGCTTGAAGAAAAGGGGCTACAAACACAGAAATATCAAAAAAAGCTTTCAGAAAGCGGAATCAATTCCAAGGAGTGAACTATTGGAATACAAAGTTAAAAATTAAAATAAAAGGACTCCATGTGTTCTTACTTTCCACCCATCTCTCAAAAACAGCTTTGGTGTCATTCGTGAGCATTGGAAATCAGTTGAAAAGAATTCCAAACTATCCAAGATTTTTCCCGAGCCTCCAATGATAGCTTTTAGGCAACCTAGTAGTCTGCGGAACCTGCTGGTGCGGGCTGAAGTGTCTGATAATAGAAGTACTTCTGGAGAATGTCGTTCGTGTGAAGAAAAACGCTGCAAATGCTGCCTACAGATGCAGCATTCATCAACATTTCACAGTAAGGCAACCGAAAACAACTATAAGATATTTTGCAATGTTACCTGCAAAAGTATGAATGTTGTTTACATACTAGAATGTTCGGTTTGTGGCCTCCAATATGTTGGTGAGTCAAAGCAGCCTTTCCACAAACGCCTCAATGGCCATAGGAGTGATAAATTGTTGTCGTCATTACAAGAAAAGTGAGGGAAAAAAATGCGATGGAAATTGGAGATTTTATAATCAATTGAATCATTTTCTATATTAATACGTAGTATTTAGAAACAAAGTGTTGTTTGTCGTAATCGGCAATAAACAAATATGTGAGGTTATGCATCAAACACGTCTACATTCTTGATTAATTGTATTTCATTTGAAATAAAGATAAGATCTGTATACTTTTTGGTGATGATTCAAAATTTCATTTTTGAGTTATTGAGTATTTTGTAAAAAAGGGGGTGAGGGGTTTTACATGTTGTGCCGTATCTCAAAAACAATTTATGATTATTGCTTAAAACTTTACACATTTCTTTGTTATATTAATCTAAAGATCTGTATACTTTTTGGTGATGATTTAAAACTTTATTTTGGAGTTATTGAGTATTTTGTTAAACAGGGGAGGTTTTTTTTACATGTCGCGCCGTATCTCAAAAATAATTTATGATTATTGCTTAAAACTTTACACACTTCTTTGTTATATTAATCTGAAGATATGTATACTTTTTGGTTTTGATTCAAAATTTTATTTTAGTGATATTTAGTTTTTTGTAAAAAAAAAAACAGGGTTGGGGGTTTCACGTGTCCCGCCGTGTCTCAAAAACAATATATGGTTATTGCTTAAAACTTTCTCAGAAACTATTTATGATTATTGCATAAAACTTCCACACAAGACGTCGGGCGTATCATGCGCTCATGGCGCAGCTGTTTATTTACAAATGGAGCATCTCCTATTGACTTTTTTCCCGCATCTTACACAGAACAGTGTCATGCTTAACTCCAACAGTTGTCCTATAACAAGTTTCCATATATGTCACTGAATGCTATTGAAAATTTTACTTTTCTCGAAAGACTGTGAAATCGGTAATCGTGTTCCGTTTAAAACTAATTTGTTTTACAATTTTATTGATACAAGCCTGTGTTTGTTTTATAGGGCGGTACAAAGACATCTAATACAGGTCCAAGCAGAGCAATGACTGGTAACTACTACATGTATATTGAAGCTGACAATATGAATAACTTAGACAATGCTCTCCTTGTCTCAAAAATTCTCCAACAAGGTGTGTTAGTAAAGTTATAGCACCATTGGTAATGTATCTAATAAATAAAGAAGATGACCTGGTGGTCAAACAACAATGAATGGTTTGATGCAAGAAGATATATGTGACTGAATCATGTCTAATTGCATGACCAATATGTGGCCTTTGACGAATAAATTTCGACTAAAAAAGTATACAATGACATTACAAGTCCTTCTTTGTAATGCTGCAAATGGTAAAATTTTCACTTACACTTACGTAAAGCCCGGAGAAATACCGGTAAATATAAAAAAGAAGATGTGGTATGATTGCCAATGAGACAATTATCCATAAAAGACCAAAATGACACAAATATTAACAACTATAGGTCACCGTATGGCCTTCAACAATGAGCAAAGCCCATGCCGCATAGTTAGCTATAAAAGGCCCCGATAAGACAATGTAAAACAATTCAACCGAGAAAACTAACGGCCTTATTTAAGTAAAAAAAAACACCAAAAAAAAAACAAAAAAAAAATGAACGAAAAACAAATATGTAACACATAATAAAACGACAACCACTGAATTACAGGCTCCTGACTTGGGACAGGCACATACATAAATAATGTGGCGGGATTAAACATGTTCGCGGGATCCCAACCCTCCCCCTAACCTGGGACAGTGCTATTACAGTACAACATAAGAACGAACTATAAAAATCAGTTGAAAAAGGCTTAACTCATCAGATAGACAAAATATACAAGTGGACGTGGCCGGGTACTTATACATCCCGACATAAAAAGACACAATGAACAGATCTGATATGTTCATTTCCGATGCAAAGACCGTATGAGTGAATCAATATTTATGCCAAAATATGCAATCCGTAATGACTTAACAACAGTATCGTAACTAAATCCTTTCCAAATAAGTATGTTTAAAGGTTTGATTACTTTTTATTGCGAATGCCGACATTTTTGTGCTTTGTAAAGATATCACAATAAAATATCTGATGTGAAATACCTGAACGTAAAAAATGTTCGCATGTTGATTTATATTTACTCATGATGAGTTATCACAATACAGAAATAGGTCTGCAATAAGTGGTGCACAGTAAGTCCCCAAGGGAATTTCGATAAGTTGGAGATATGCGGAATCTCTACAGCGAACAAAAATGCTATTTAGTAAAACATCAAGGACAGTTAGAATATCAAAGCAGGTCAAACTGAAATAGTTATTTGGTTGGGGTTTTTTTTGTTTAAAGAAAATACATTACCGAATTAAAAATAGAACCGTATGATTTCATGTCAGCTTTTCTCGCTTTATCCATGTCAAGCAGTAAGTACGGAGTTAGTCGTGGTTGATGTAATGACACCCACTCCAATTAATGATTAACGGGGGATGATATTTAGGTACTTTGATATGGACTGATTTCAACTCTACGTCACGAACGATGTGTATGTCGGTTGAACTTACCTTCGTCAAGATAAGGCAACATAATACTTTGATGTTAGTAAAATGCTCATGATGATCATGATTGCAACCTTTCACTTAATATGTATATTTAACTGTATACAGGCAATGGAATTACCCCTATGTAATTTTGAAATAAAAATACCCGATTATTTAGTGAAAAGACGATTTGTCGTTATCTATAATGGTCACATTATGATAACATAACACTTGGTATGGTTTCATTCACCACATTAAAACACTTTTAAAGAAAAGTGATGTTATAAATACGAAACTATTTAGGACATTTCTATGTTGTAAAACCCCAAGAAAGTCAGCTTCAAAATCTACTTTTTGTCAATATTCAAACCATTCTGAAAAGTATTAAAGTGTTTATGTTTGACATCAGGGTATGTATATAAGAAGTCATATTGTTAAGAAGCGTATAGTGATGAGCGTCGTGGTGAAGTGGTTAGAACATCGGACAACAAACACAAAGGTTCATGGTTCAATGCCTGTTTTAGGTAGAAAATTCCAATAACTTAATTTTCGGCTCTCTCATGAAACCCTTCGCGAGTATGGTCTTGAGAAATATGATAGTCCGACGAAGGGGGACGATAAATGGCTGACCCGTGTTTAGAGAGAGTAATATCTCTTGCACGTTAAAGATACCCTTGTAGATTTAAAGTAGAGCAGGGTAATGCCTCTACATGGCAGCAGTCGCATCCGCAGAGTGGAAAGGGATTATTTTAGGTTGTAATAACTTGTTTTCCAATACACTATAAATAAAGGATGTTTAAACTAAAATAATGTAACAGTTTCGCTGATTATTTCATGCTTAGTGTTTTAGATATAGGAAGATGTGGTGTGAGTGCCAATGAGACAACTCTCCATACAAATAACAATTTAAAAAGTAAACCATTATAGGTTAAAGTACGGCCTTCAACACGGAGCCTTAGCTCATTTAACCCAGATATTCATTAAAAGGCAAATGTCATAATATACAAAACGTGTATAACAGTAAAAATAAATCGACTGTAAATTCAAGCTTTACGAAAGCCAAGTTTTAAAAACAATACAGTTATATCCATTTTGATGCCGAATATTATATCAAACAATGTTCAATTAGCGTATTCTGATATTTAAAAGATATAGAAAGATGTGATATGAGTGTAAATGAGACAACAGAGAACACATTTAAACAATCATTTTTGAATGCATTTTGTCTAAATATAAGATACTCGCTTACCCTTTACAAGATACCTGAAAATTATGCTTAATTATGCATACCAATAAAAGTAATTGAACCCGACCTGTTTAAAAGTTATGTGTCTCCAAAATGTCAAATTAAATGGGAGGAAATATTTAGGGGAAAAAAATACAATGATTAAAACAAACGAGAATAAAAAAATAATAATACAATTTCAATAGAGTCATGGTGACTACAAAAAAATGAAACTTTCGAATGGAAAATTCCATATTCGTCAAATTGACAACAATATAGAAATCCTGAAACAAAACACTATTCAAGGTGTTTTACATCTTTAAAAAAAAGCTACAAGAAACATTTTTAGGAACAATCATTGATAAATTTACTGTTTACAAATTTTGAATTTTTTGAACTACTACGACTGTTCTACCTCAGGCATAGATTACCTTAGCTGTATTTGGCAAAACGTTTAGGAATTTTGGTTCTCAGTGCATTTCAAATTCTTACTTTATTTGGCCTTTTTAACTTTTTGGGATTCGAGCGTCACTGATGAATCTTTTGTAGACGAACCGCGCGTTTGACGTATATACTAAATTTAGTCCTGGCATCTATGATAGGTTTATTCACAGGAATATTAGAGTATGACAATTTTCTAAACAAAATCTTAACACATTGAAAATGGACTTTATGAAACATTAGGAATTCAATAGTTAGAACAAAACGTCTTTAGTACTACAAAAACACTGAAATATCTGGAAATATATTTATGATAGAGTCTAAAGTCTGTTACTTAAATGAAAGGATTGACATCATCAATAAGATCTTTTTAAAAAATGTCTTGTACCAAGTTATGAATATGGTCACTGTTATATTCAAGTTCGTTTCTCTGTATGTATTTAGTTTTGATGTTATATTTGTTATTCTCACCAGATTTTGTCTAATACTTGTTTGTTTCTGTGTGTGTAAAGGTCAGAGGCTCCTGACTTGAGACAGGCGCAAAAATGCGGCAAGGTTAAATATGTAAATGAGATCTCATCCCTCCCACTTTACCTCTAGCCAATGCAGGAAAGAAAACGCATAACTATACGTACATTAAAATTCAGTTAAAGAAAAGTCCGAGTCTGATGTCAGAAGATGTAACTAAAGAAAATAAACAAAATGACAATAATACATAAATTACATCAGACTACTAGCAGTTAACTAACATACCAGCTCCAGACTTCAATTAAACTGATTAAAATATTATGTCTTCATCATATGGATATCAAGCACAATCCTTCCCATGAGGGGTCAAGTATCATTCCATCATAACATATTTGAGACGAACAAAACTGTGTCATGCCAACAACTGGTTTTTGAATACATGTGTTTAGTTCCGAGGCAAAGACCCTATAAGTGGGTCAATACTAAGACCAAAATATGCAATCTTTAATGACCTGACAACAGTATCGTAACTATTTCCCTTCTTAATAAGTCTGTTTATAGGTTTTGTTAGCTTCAGAGGTGTATACTGACATTTTTGTGCTTTATAAAGAATATTTCCATTAGATATTGGATGTGAAATTCCTAAACGTTTAATGTCCTTATATCGATTATAAAATTTAGTAAATGTTTTGACTAGTTTGTGATATCAAAAACCCTGGAGTAATAATTTTTCAGTAATACATAAATTTCTCTCGTTAAATTCTAAGACATTGTTACACACACGAGCGAATCGTACAAGTTGAAATATAAACACCGTAAGATGGTGACAAAGGAACGTCACCATCTTAAACGAATAATTAACCATAGGAAATGAGAAATCATCTCTTTCATCATAAATTTTAATATTAAGCTTTCCGTTAATAATATAGATATCTAGATCGAGGAAAGGACAGTGGTCATTGTTAGTATTAGCTTTATTTAAAATAAGTTCAACAGGATAAATTTCTTTAGTATACATACTGAAGTCGTCATTATTGAGAGCCAAAATATCATCCAAATATCTAAACGTATTATTAAATTTGTGTATCAGGTGTTGTTTCGATGGGTCTTTTCTGATTTTGTCATAAATTGTAACTCATAGCATTACAAAAACAGGTCCGCAATAAGTGGTACACAGTTAGTCCCCATTGGCGTTTTGATAACCTGACGATATATGGAATCTCCAAAGCGAACAAAAATGTTATCTAGTAAAAATTCAAGGCAGATATAGTATCAAACCATGTCCAATTGACATAGTTTTTTTTTTTTATTGCAACTAAAAAATGATCTAAAAGAGTTTAAACATATATATACGTTCTGACTTTTTAAACGCAATCATTGGCCACTGTCATTTACTCATTCGGGATTATTTTTTCTTCATATACTGAAAGACAACCATGTATTTGAGTTGATGAAAAGTAAATACCTAAATTACTGAAGTCCGAGGAAAATTCAAAACAGAAAGTCTCTACTCAAATGGCAAAATTAAAAGCTCAAACACATCAAACGAATAAATCACAACTGTCATATTCTTGTCTTGTTTTCTTAAGTAGAAAATGGTGATTAAACCTGGTTTTATGGCTAGCCAAACCTCTCATTTGTATGACAGTCGCATTCAGTTCCATTTTATTCACAACAATGTGTGAACAAAAAGAAAACAGAAATTATAGGTAAAAATGGGAACAAAATGAATAGGGGTACAGCATCCAAAATTGTGCTATAATCTTAATCATTACTAGAACACACCCGTGATATCACGGGTCCGTGACTGAATTAAAGTATACAACTATGCACAAGCCTTATTTTAGTATTAGTATTGTCATCTGATAAAGTCATGTCGATTATAAGATACACAGTTTTTCTCTGCTTTCAAGTCTTTCTGTTTGAACCCGTTGAACTGGAACTTATCAGTTATTGGTAATATTAATTATTTTGAAAACAAAAGGTCCTGGAATGGAGTATTTTTTAATCAACAGCATTGTCCTATATAAGTTATAAATAAAGTTGAATTCTTTGCTTTGCTGTTTTACGTCATGCCCACTAACAAATTGAAAACTGTACCTATACGCCTTATTTTTAGTCCAGATTTTTAGTATTCGTATTGTTATCTTAGAAAGTCTTACTGATTAAAATACTACAATAGGTAACAATTTGACAATTTAGTAGTGTCAACCCTGTGGTTATGACCCGTGTATATAGCATATTAGTCCTGAATACAACGTTTGGTGGTGCGCCTGTCAGAAGCGAAACGTACAGATAAGGTAATAGGTAACAGGTGAATATACTATTCGTATCGGTAGCGGACTCGACCCGGAACTTCTTAATTATTGGCAATATTAATTACGTGGAAAACAAAAGGGCCTGGAGTGGTGTAATTTTTAATCTACACCTTTGTACTATATTAGTTATATATAAAGTTGAATTCTGTGATTCGTCGTTTTTACGTGATGACGGCTGACAAATTGGACCTCGTAATTTTAGTATTATAGATAAAACAAAACAAAATATGTCAATAACGGAAAACAAGAATGTATATAGTTGTCTCATTGGCACTCGTACCACATGTTCCTTTATCTATCTAAAACACATTTTGCAAAAACGTGACATGAATACACAAATTAACTATACAACAATAAGACAAAGACTTGGCTTTATAACTTGCAATTATAAGCCTTGTACCTTTTATAATTATTAGAGATTGAGATATAAATTCCCACGTGTCTTTTTGCTATCATTACCGAAATCATCTATATCTGAGCGGATTTCATCATTTAAAAAAATGGATTATCTGTATAATTTTATTAGATATTTGCTTATGAAACATAACCTTGAACATATGAACAAGTACTGATAACTTATTTTATTTTGTTTGTATATTGAACTGACCAAAAACCATTCGATAAGAGTACCTGGTACATATGTGATAAACATAAGGTCCAGTAAAGTATATTATTTATCATTTACGATTTATATTGAAATAAAACTAAAACCAAAGTCAAAAGTTCTACAATTTGATATCCAAACTGATTATTAATGAGTGAGCATTTATGAATAGACGTTCGCACGACATGAAAATCAACGGAAAAATCAAAAGCTCAATTTTGGTTTAGAATTTAGTTGAGTATGCATAAGTCTTTTCAAGACTGGAAATAAACTGGTCGAGTACAGGTTAAAAACGAATTCAAACGGTTTTATATGATTTAAATTAAAGTTAGTAAAATTCAGAGCAATTCAACATAATGAAGTAAAAATCTGCACAGACGGGAACAAATCAGGTCTATTTCATGATTTAATCACACATATAATTATCTCTTATGCATATTTTTAAAAGAAGGTGGAAATCCATTGACTGAAAAACCAGACATTAAAATGGATGATGATATATTATTATGTTTCCTACATATCTCTGCTGATAAATAAAGCTATGAGTCACAGCATGAACTTTTTTCTTGTAAGCAACGGGTTCACGCTTCAAAAACGCTCGAGATAGTTTCGATCAGCTGATATAGTATTGAAACCAAAAGAAAACACACTTGGAAAGAAAATGTAAGATTGAATAGTGAACGAATTTTCAAAACAGTTCACATGGCATTTGTTATCCCTTTGGTATTTGTCGCCTCTCTTGTGTTATAGTAAGCAATATTTAATACATGTTGTTACGACTTAAATGATCCTGGCCATAGTTAAAAATAGCTTTTTTTTTTAAGAATACAACATTGATGACAATAGCGACAAATATATTTTTTTGGAGAATTTTTCAATTCAAATTGTGTAAAATTCAAATAAAAGTCGTTGTGGATTACATTACATTTACATGCTTCTTATCATTAACACGAAAACTTTAGATAAAATCTGGTGAACGAGAAAAACGATATTATAAATCAACCCACCAACAATTTCAAAGGTTATGAATTTTTTTTAAATACGTAATGGTTCAATAATTATGAATATTCAAACGCGTTATTTGTGGTAAAATGAAACGAACTTTGAACTATGAACGATGCTATAAATTCGCGCACAAAGAAGCGTTTATTAGTCAATAGGATCTATCTGTGTATACGGTAGGTAACTTTTAATGATTCTTTTATCTTATACAACAAAAATACAAAATATGCTAATATGAATAAATGGCAAAAAGAGTTTGTTATATATGCATAGTTGAAACAGTGGTGAAATCGTTTACCATGTTTAGATTTTATAAGACTTAACACTTAATTTTGATGTTATGATTACGTTTTAATTATCATTTTAAAATTGTATTTTTCTTTTAACATAAAATTATGTTTTATCCTAAAGTTTATCACATGTGATACTTTATAATCATTATAATTCGTTAAACTGTAGTTTTATTTTTTTAGCAGATTTCAGACATATACATTTGTATTTTGAACTATTTTGTATTTTGAACATGTTGAACTGTACTTACTTTTAGTAAAACAATGTTTCCATGCGATAAAATAACTTCGAATGCTAAACTGATGTGAACTAAAATATATATCGAAACAACATGTATTTCTAAAACGTATAACATTTTATGGCATTGTTCCTATACATACCCAAAACAAACAAAAATCGAAGTACAAGGCCTTCATATGCGTGCGTGTGGTTACTGATAAGTTGTCACTGTAAATAATCAGACTATGATAATGTTATCATAGCTTTATTAAAAAATGTCTACTTTTTACCATGATATTTCTACTTCAGGATCTGGATAACCGGTTGTTTTACGATGGGTATTCTAAGGATTATATTGGTCGTCTCAGTAGTTCTGCTCATACGGGCTGAGGAGAACAGTACCACTCACATTGATAAACAAAATGATGCATATATTGGTCTGAAAAGTCAATTATATGACAGTCTTCTTCGACCTAAACGTTCTTACAACGGATATTGTACTAACGAAGACACAAGATTTACTGACGACGGAGGAGGAAACACTGTCTATTTAGATCGTCAAAATCCAAACTGTCTCAGTTATGGTATGAGAAAATTTCGTCTTCAACGAAACGGTGGTGGTAACGGGGTCAAATATGAATTCAACTGTTGTAGTCTACCTAGTGGTTTCTCGTCTTACATCACTACAAGATCTACCAGTTACGACGAGGATGGAGGAGGAAATGTAATATTTTTGGACCGTCATCGTGTCTCTTGCCCCGGTAATTCGTTCTTACAAAGTTTCCATTTGAATCGTAATTCAAATCACAATAGGTATCGTTATACTTATACCTGTCATAAGCCGTACTCTGATACCGGTACTTCATGTTATAGTGACTCTACTAATTTTAATTCTATATGGTATTGGTTGGACAGGAGACAAGGGAGGTTAATATATCTGGATAGACACTCAGTTCAATGCGGTATTGGGTACTTTCTGAATGAATTCCAACTTGTACATCCTGGCCATAGGACAATATATTACCGTTACAGATGTTGCACATTTAATTAACTGAAACTCTCATACACCAACAAAACCCGATGGCAAGAAGTGCAAATGATGTGTAATTGTAAAATTTGAATATTTATCAATCGTTATATGATGAACATCATTTCTCTAATGAAACAGTATATTATATTTATTTTCAAGGACAGCATTCTTTCTACTATTTTTTTCCCATTTTAGTTTTGATTTATCATATGACAGGTCAATTCATACAATATTGTTAACTCATAGATAGTTTCAAACTTAATTAACATTTATTTTGTCTGTATTTTGTTATTTGTAATTGTGAACTTTTTAGCACACGTTTCTGCCCATGCACTATATTATTTCAAGATTAAATTGTCATATTTAGGTTGTTTTGCTTTTCAATAATTGATTCACTTAATTAAAATACTACCAAAGTGGTTTTACCAGCTGAAGGACGCCTCTGGGTGCGGGAATTTCCCGCTACATTGAAGACCTGTTGGTGACCTTCTGCTGCTGTTTTTTTTTCATTGGTCGGGTTGTTGTCTCTTTGACACATTTCCCATTTCCATTCTCAATTTTACTATCATTTTCTTGTATGTTTACAAAGAAGAAAGAAAAAGACCCGAATATGGACAATAGCGGATAAGAAATGTTTGTATCTTTTTATTATCTTAATTTGGTCGTCACTGTAGTAGCGATCAAATGCAGTCATTTAATGATACAAACATTTATTAAATTGGACAACAGAAAAGCATCCTTCTAATTACATGCGTCTTAATTGCTTTATACATATTTTTTTGAAATGTTGCAACTTAGTTTCTCGTGACCGTTATAATAGTTTCGGATGCAATACCTTTATTCAGTGGTATTACTTACCAGCCGTATTCATGGTATTGGTTCGATGGTTCTGATATAGAAATGTTATTCTTGATATTATCATCGTCCATAAGTCAGTTCTGTGTTACCACTATGATATAACTTTTGTATGTCATTCACTAACACAGCGTTTATATCACTGCCGTTCAGCTGATTATTCCTGAGGATATAAACAATTTGGTTTCAGTTCGCTTGTGACACCACGATAAATATATATCTAGTTTAACTTATAACTCATTAAAGGTACCCGTATTGTAATTTAATACGCCAGACACGCGATATGTTTAGTCTTTAGAGCTCCGATGAAAGCATCAGACGAACGAAGCTTAGTTAATATTATTTTCATATGCTGTATAAGAAATGCCGTCAAAACAGTATACATAACCTGCTTTTCTGGTGGAGCTGATTTTTGTTTTTATTTATTTTTGGTTTTTTTTTTTGCATTTACTGAACTCTCTCCAATGAATCTGTATGATGTAGATATATAATGTTGTCGATGTTTAACTGAATCGACGTCAAACAATGTATGTGAGTCGTTGAGATGGCCCCCTATACCCTTTTCTGCGCTTGAGGACAACAATAACTTGTCAGTACGAGTGTTGAATTAGAAGCTAATAAAATATACCGACTCATCACATAAGTTTTCTAACATTTTCCTGATATCAATAGTTATCAAAGGTTTCAGGATTGATATATATTGATTTTGGAAGATCTGTTGATCTCTCAAATGAAGATTGTCCTTGACATTAATCAACAATGTGTATCTACGATTTCTGATTGTTTAGTACAAATCTCAAGTTTATGATAATAAAATCAACAATACCAATTTTCTTGCACCAGATGCGCATTTCGACAAAACATGTCTCTTTAGTGATGCTCGTGGCCAAAATATTTGAAATCCAAATCATATATAAAAGATGAAGAGCTATAATCAAAAAGGTCCAAAAAGTATAGTCAAATTCGTGAAAGGAACAGATAAGGGTATAGTTGATCTTCAAATTGAACATTCGAAGTATAGCGTAAATGAGTATCAAAAGATACCAAATTGACATCCAAACTCATAAGTTGTCAATAAACTGACAACGGTATGGCTAAAAATAAATGAAATAAATGAACTGAAGTACACAAAAAAACAACATAGAAGACTTAGCAACACTTACCCCTCTAAATACTTGATTGCAAATATTCAAGAAGGGTAATCAGATGATCCTGTTTCATAACAGCATCCGTTGTGTAAGTAGAAATCCGGTGATAAAGTTTTTCGTTATTTTACATTCTGGGAAATATTTTTTAACAACGGCAGTAAGAACTTATCCGTCGTCATCTTTGAAACCGATATTCCTTATCGGTCATAAACTTCCTTTTGAGCAGGAATCTTCTAACAAGGAATCTTGATTTCAAATACAAGACCTCACATTTCGAATTGGAGATTATACACCGTATTCCAGGCGATGGTTACATATTGCTACAAAGAAAAGAAAACTTCTAAATTTGGAGGGTGAAAACATCTACTTTGCGGCAAAGTTTGTTCTTAACCGACCTTAAGGTCAATTTTATGATGTAATTTAGGATCTGAGACAAAATTAACCGTATCTGTTGTATGCCTCATGTACGTCAAAGAAACTAGAAAAATAACAGGATATATTACTAATGAAAACTAATTAAGCTTCTGATTAATCGATTGTGTAGTAAATATATAAATACTTTATGATAGTTCATATTTAATTGACACAGGGATTGAATCAAGCTGATTTAGTATGTCTGATGGAAATTTAACCATATAAAAAATATAAAAAGAATTGCCGTGTCAAGTTCTGTTTCATCTAGTTCTGACTCCAGCTCATTTTCTAGTATCAGAAACCGGAAGTTCCTCCTCCAGTTGGTGTGGGAATCGATATCACACAATTTTGTCTATCAACTCTTTTTTTTTTTGGTTTACCATGCCAACATCTGCAGGCATCATATGTCCAGTGGCACTATATAGCATATAATTATGTAACATTGGTTTGATAACAAAAAGTATACTCATGGCATAACAACAGTTACTGCAACATATTCACATCTTGTTGAATGATTCTATGATTGTCATGTCGGGGTCTCTTTACTATAAAAGAGGGAGGAAAGATACCATAGGAACAGTCAAACTCATAAATCGAGAATAAACTAACAACGTCATGGCTCAAAATGAAAGAGACAAACAGACAAACAGACAAATAATAGTACACAAGAAACAACATAGAAAACTAAAGACAGAACAACACGAACCCCACCAAAAACTGGGGGTGATCTCAGATTCTCCGGAAGGGTAAGCAGATCCTGCTCCACATGTGTAAGAAACGGGTATATGAAATGAAGTCGAACTATCGTATTCAATGTCAATTATGTTGTGGGCTGATAATCACTATTACTTATTAATTTGTCCGTTGTTTTTGTATTTTTATGCATACAAGTTAAAAATACTTATAATATAAATCTAACTGAAATGTCCAAATCCTAGTTAATGTCAAATTAAACATATTAAACCATAAGGAAAGGTTCATGTAGTATCTATACGAAACAAATAGTGAAGAGAGGAGGCATCGATATGAATAATTATACACTAAACATCTAAAATTTCTGAAGTCTTCTTGCTTTTAGAAAGGTAACAAAACGATATTATGTTTTTATTTCTCAGTAAAACTACTGACTGTGTTCATGTACTGTTAAGGGACACTATTGTTTCAATGATTTCGTAAGGTTTTTGCATGGTTATTCAGAGTATTCAAATTTGTTTGTCCAGTGTACTGAAATCTGTATAGGAAGCTAATAAAATGCGTTTATGTATGAACATTTATTTATAAAGCATGTTATCTTCCACTCATTCAGTGATTTGTCAAAGAACGTAAGATAATGGACCACAGTAAATGTACAACAGAAAGACAAATGCTTATATATCTGTAGTACAAATACTTGTTAATACCAAATTATATCACATAATCAAATAGATGGTTGTTAATCTTTTTGTCTCTAATGACGTATATTATCAATTAATAAAAAGAAGACGCACAATATATACCAAAGGACATACAAACTTATAAGCGAAGACAAACTATCAAAGACATGACAAAAACAAATTACAAGTAAAAACAAACTATTAACTATTACTATGTGTGGATCATTACAACAATTTAAGACTAAGCCACACCAACAACAAAATTTCGGATGACGACAGATGCTTTTCAAAGATTAGCTGATCCTGGTCAATTTTGGATACTCTTTATCTTTTCATTTGTTTGGCTTTCTAACTATTTTGAGCTGAGGCACTGACGAGTCTTAGGTAAACGAAACGCGCGTCTGGCGAATTATACTATAACTTTGATAACTATTGGACACCGTTTGTTTCACTTCTGTAATAGACATTAAAAATATTGAGTTGATAATAATAATTGTATAATCGTTTAGACATTGTAAGGTTTTCTTAATAAAACTTTGTCCGAAAGTGAAATTTTAAAAAGGGTCGTTTAGACAATTACCGGTAGAACAGCACAGACATAAAAATAAAAAAAAGAACAATCACAGTTTCAGTTGTAGTTCAGTTCAGAAGTGCTATATCTAGAACTTCTTGTTTTTATGTGCTCAAATTTTATAATATGTGTCATCTGTAATGTGATTCATGTAGAAATAAGGAATAAGTCTCATTCGTCCATTTCATATTTTGATATCATATGATCAGCATTGATACATACACTCAATATGACGGCTGTTGGACTGCTACTTCAAACAAATATGAATTAACAATTGAAACTAACCAATTGCTGATAATATCTACGTCCTTTTACTTATGGTCGATAGTCCGAAATAATTCCATATGTCTGTTCTATAGTAAATACTATAACAGTATACAATCGAATATCAACGTTAGCTTTGATTTTACTACAAACATTATAATGCATTATGTATTGAACATTTTTTTAATATTCGCAGAGAGTTGATTATGTTTTGTTTAAGTATGCTATATACATTGCTGCTCCATTCTTGACAAGCAAGACACATTTCAATTCTATTGTCAATCAATGGTTTTAAATTTTAATGCCAACTTTGCCTGTCAGAAATGAGAAGATGTTTAGCAAGCTCAGTTATTGAAAAGCATATCTTGTAAAAAAAAAAAAAAGAGTAAACTTAGGCCCATCGGGAAAACGAATTTTGACCCATAAATAGTCACGTAACAGGTTAATATTTATGTAAACCAATATGACATCCATATCATCTGATTGCACGTGCTTTTTGTGTTTATTTTGTTGTTCAAACTCCAACGTAAAAATCAAACTGTCAATGTCAAGGCAAAAAAAAGAAAGACGAACAATTGTAAAAATAAAGTACTTGAGTATAAAATGTAACCTTGGAAAGATAAAACAATTTATGATAACTTTATTTTCAAATTGTACTTTGTTATGAACAAAAATCATTCGATAAGAGTATCTATACTAGGTAGTTGATAAATACGTGACCAAAGCAAAGCATTCAATGAAGGAAGAAAGTCCGTATATATTATATAATATATAGATATTTATAGTTTGCAAGGTGATTCGATGTTGTCTGAATCAATATTCATGTTACGGTTTAATGACAATATTTTTGCGGGTAAATGGATCATACTTGCTTACCGAAACTTGTGTGGGTGTATAAGGTTTAAATCGATCATATTCAGCTGAGGAAAAAGTATATTCACCTCGCAAAATGTTGCATGCTTTTACTTGAATAGTTGTGGTAATATCGTTTGAAGTATAATTGTCATAAAAATACACAGAATCAAAGAATTACATTATTTATTTTCAGTAAATACGACATTTTAGTGACTTTTGAAATACTGATAATCACTTCATATCAATTGTCAATATCAGTTTTCTAATTCATAATACCACATGTTTACCTCAATTGTAAAATACCTAACGTTTTTCTTCATTCAACATTGTCGCGTTTTAGTTAAATTCTTATGGGTTTTTGCTATTTCGCAATTCGACATTTATATTTACTGGTCATGTACCAATTGATAGTAATACATATAACACCAACTTACGTATAATGAAGTTCGTGGTGCTTAGTCTTTAGTTTTCTATGTTGTGTATAGTGTTCTATTGTTGTCTGTTTGTCTTTTTTTTTTTTTTTTTTGGCCACAGCGTTGTTTTTTATCTATGAGTTTGACTGTCCCTCTGGTATCTTTTGCCTCTCTTTTACATAATAAAGAGAAATAATAAAAATAATAATCAACTATGCGACTTTCATTGTCGATCTGTTCTTACTTTGATTTAACTTGGGAGTTCCCTCAGACAATGTATAATTAGCTATATATAGTATATCAAAGAGGCTCGATCTTTTAATATAACATACATTTATGTATATTGTGTTTAATATTTTAAAAATAAAAATAAACTTTTTTAATTTGGTTACAACTTAAGTCCTCCAGTACTCGAAATTACCAAAACAGACACAGATTTGTTACCTTTAGTCTTAGAACTTTATCTCGAATTTGACTCCAATGGTTCTCTCATTCTAAGAGTATTTGACACGGATGACAATTCATTAATGTTCCTACTTTTAGCTTACAAATACCAATTCAATACACATATGGTTTAATGAGTTTCAAACGAAAATAATATCAAAGAGAGCGGCTGCTCAAACGCGTTAAACATAAGAAATGTTTGAATAACCTCCATGATAATACAGCCTGGTATTGATTTGTTTTATAGATTATAGTTGATGGCGTTATGTAACATACTACTAACAGTTGTACTTTTTGCTTTATTTACGTTTCTATTATTAAGTGTCCTTTTTATGCATGATGAATACAAAATATACGAAGAACAAACCGGCTGGGACGTCGCCCGGGTTACCAAAGTCCTCTTTTGCTGCACGGAACACTGTAGCATTTGATTTGTGTGTTCCACGGAATGATCTTCCTCTAAGTATAGTATTTTTGTGATTTTACTTTTTAGTATTATCACTCGCTACATGGCTCAGTTTTTGGCTTTTCGATCGGCCTTTAAGGCGTGTCTGCTCTTTCGTTGGATTTTCGACTGTCAAATGGTTGGCTTTGAACATATCCGAAGAGACATGGATTGTCGAAATGCGTATCTCGTGCAATAAAATAAGCACGGTTATTGCAATTATTAACAATCGGCGATACCTTCTGGTCAACTTTTATTACTCGAGGGTTCTACCAATCAAGTTTCTTTATTAATCATCTGTTATAAAAAAAACAAAAATTAGATGAGAAATATATATACATGCTCTGATTTTTTGTCCGGGTTTGGATTTACTATGTTCCGTTTTTTTTTCATAAAACGCTTAAACATTTTTTAAGATTTGAACTTTCAAGTACTTAAATTTATACTTATGTATTACTGGAAAGGTGTTCCACGTACAATTTTATAAATAAACGGGACACAGTCACAATCTACGGTATAGCAATCTGTAAACCAGATTTAGTCATAATTCGTTTTCAGAAACAGTCCATAAAAATATTGGAATAGTAATTCACCAGGATTTACAAATATTACGCCCTTATTTAGAATATATAGTAATAATGAATTTTAAGAATGTAAATATTAATTTTAAAAGGCAAAAAAATAAATCTGTTTTGTTCATCCAACATATTCATTATCAAGTTTTTTTTTAGTGCCATTTCAATCTATTGCAAACTTGTCATAAATATTTTATCTCATATATTGAATCTTTTGATATTTGTCTAACGTCTGGGTTCATGAAAAATACAACATATACAACTGCAAATATATACAAATTAGGATTGCTAAACAATGAACAGAGTATTATTGATTTAAATAGGGTTTTTTTTTGTTACCATTATAACTATAGTTATATCCTCATTGCCTTGTTTCTTCGTATGCTTTGGTTTTTTTTTAATAATTTCATTTATTTTTTTTAAATATTTATGTAGTACTTAGTATTAGAAAATTAACAGGTTTTTTGTCATTTTTATTTAAATTTTTAAACCGATTTCTTATCAAAATTGTATAGTTGAACAACTATATATAATAATACTTACTACACACGTTTCTGAATAAAATAAAACGATACTTATTATGTCAACAACAACAAAAAACAACCAGTTTATCTTTAAAAACAAAATAAACATACATGTCGCATATTGTCATAAGTTCATTAAAAAAATAACAAAAATTTAAAAGTATCAAGTGAAAGAATATAATCAATAGTGGGATGTGAACAAAAAAGGATAATGCACGTTTCTTTCCATCCTTTTTGTGAAGATTATTTAGGAAAATAAAGAAATTTACATCAATCTGTATGTTTGGTAACAAGAATAACACAAGTATTATTATGCACCATAATGCCGCCCTCGGGCGTTTTTTTTAATAGTTTAAGAATTCATGCGTAATGTTTGTTAACGTTCACAATGTGTCGAACATTATTAACAGACGAGTGCTCCTGATGAAAATCCGACCGACTTAAACTACACGAAGGCTTTGTGGCGACAAGATTTTCTTAACACAAATGCTCAAGACTTATGTTTTCTAATTTGGATTTATTTGTATGGTTCATAGTTAACTATGGCGTCAATTTCTTATACTAGTAAACATATACATTATCGAATAGGAGGCAGATGAGGTTTTTCTCCGGTTGATGTATTTCCTTGCTGCAATGGAGATCAATTTGTGACCTTGTGCTGTTTTTTGCGTTAAGTCTTGGTGTTGCCTCTTTAACACATTCTCCTTTTCCACTTGTATTTTATTGATAACGACACAAGTATTTTAACCTAGCATTTATAATTATTATACGAACAGACTTATCAGAGACGTGAAATGTGCTCAGAGGTGGATAGTTGGAAACCATATGTGTTTCTCTTCGTGCGTGCTTGTTACTTTATTCAGATGGGTTGACTGCATACAGGATTTCCAGAAGAGGAAGGAAAAGAAGCTACCTTATCTTTTAACTTCATGTTGCGATATGTCGATAATAATTCAAACTATGTTGAACGCCTCTATCACATCGACCTCGAATCACGATTTTAACAGATAAGGTTACACCTGCATCATAATATCCTTCTGTACATATCTTGACTTACATCTAGAAATTGACAATAATTGTCTTTAGAAAAAAAATACGACAAAAGAGTTGATTTTAGCTTCCCTATCGTGAGCTGCATGTTGAGTATATATATATCCGATTTTATACGATATTCCAAAAATTGTATTTTCTATCATTATTTCTTTGATGCCTACAAGGAAACTATTAAAACAAGAGTTCAAAGTACTAAATTGAAATTATCATTTCGTGGACTCCTTTTCTATTCGATTGAATACATTTCAAGAGAGAACATATAAAAAAAGTTCTACATGATTTATTGCGTCGTCTGATAAAAAAATAGTTTCATTCCGACAATTAAATTCAATTTGAATGTAGCGTCTAATAGGCTGTATATAGATATTTTTAATTTTTATATTTCGATTTTTCATCATCTTACTATATGGAATCAGTGTGAGCACACCCGCTGAGGTCAACGAACTAGATGGATACAATGGAGTTGTGTCGGATGGTTTAGATGTTGATTCATGTCCTTCATGGCACATTCTCCCTCTCTACGAACCCGTCACATTAGTTCCATCATAGCTTACAGTCTAAATATACATAGAAATATTTTTTACATAATATGAGTTTGCTGAATATTTTACGGTCAAATGTAATTCCTATCAATTTTTGTATTTTGTAACAGAATATCCGAAGTGTAATAATGTCTTGTAATATAGTTATTTCAGCATGCTGTATCATCTGTCATTATTAAAACAAATTGTGGAGTAATACATTATTATCTTACATAAAACAATATGGATAAGCAATTTAATCTTCATATTAGATTTTAAGTCAATTATAATACTCAAGTTTCGATTAGAAACGTATCTACGAGAACTATAGTGCAATTATCATCACACAAATAAAATACAAAAGAATATAAAAACAACTATGTCAGATTTTCCATATACTAGAACATTTATCATTCGATTTAAACGGGCATTTCAATCAAGAATTCAATCTTATCAAACGTATTATCATAAAATTGACAAAACACTTCCTACATGTATAGAAATGTCAGAGGAAATCATAACAAGTACCTGTGTTCATGCAAATTGCACAATTATTTAGCAATCAGTGGTTGTCAGTGAGACAAATTTCAACTCGAACCTGACGCGATATTAAAGAAATGCGTAGTTATTTTCATGTAAAATAACTTCATTCGTTTCTTCAGAGTCCCCCTTATATAATAATAAAGGTTTTAATTTGAATAATAGGGTTTTCATATCATTAAAACTTAGATAATTAGTTATCAAATGTACCAGGATTATAATTTAATACGCCAGACGCTCGTTTCGACTACATAAGCTGACCTTGACATCTTTCAAAATTATATTTGAAAATCAAAATGTATAAGATTTCAACATATAATATGTGGGCAAGCCTTACGGTCAAATACACACTTAAATTATGTTAGGTAACATAAGTCTTTACCAGGCAAGTAAATCTAGGGTTTATGGTTAAGTCTGGTGAACTGTCAAAGTTATACCAGCTAGTGTAGTATCGAGATCTTGACTTTATGTTAAAAATGCATCCTATGTATCCACCATCTGTTGAAAAAAGTAAATCGGTATATTTGTTTAACAGGAATAATTGACAATTCAATTTAAAAATTGTTTAACTGTCTAAAACTTATTAAATTAAGATTAAGTCACCATTCGGTATGCTATACTATGGTATCTTCTACACAAGATGAAGATCTTAAAAGACAAATCAAATTCGTATATATTTACAAAAAAAAGAACATTCTAAAGCGTTTGACCAAATCCGACCTTTCAAAAATATGCGTTTGTTTTTATAAGGATGCAGATATCGGACCATTCTAAACACCTGCTTTTCTAATTGACCAGTCATCTTACCATTTTCAGTAGTTATAAATTCATTTAAGGTTGTACAACACGGAAAATTTAAACAATTATTTCATCGCTGATTCTGTGTTTTACATTTTAAAGTTATGTTTTTTTTTGTGTGTTGTAGTTCTCTTATTTTTGATGTATTTTCCTCAGTTTTAGTTTGTAACCGAGTTTGTTTTTGTTTTTTTCTATCTTTCGATATATGAATTTCGAACGGCGGTAAAATACTGGTGCCTTTATCTATTCCTCCATTCAAATAAGAATAACACGTATGGCTTGATGATATAGAAATATTTTAAACCTCGACATGCCATTTTTCGAAGGGTTACTATATATTTTGCTATATAAAGTAAAGTCATCAGAATATGACAGTTGTTTTTTATTCGTTCAAGCGATTTATTTCGCCATTTGATGAAGGAATTTCTGGACTTTCTGTTTGGACTTTTCATTTTTTTTAAATAACTTTTTTTCATTTGAGATACACGATTGGTTGCACATATATATATATATATATATATATACGATATCACAGTAGCATGGGTTCGAATCCCGGCGAGGGAAGAACCAAAAATTTGCGAAAGCAAATTTACAGATCTAACATTGTTGGGTTGATGTTTAGACGAGTTGTATATATATATATATATATAATATATATATATATATATATATGGTATATGAATTTCGAACGGCGGTATAAATATAAATAAATTTAAAACTGTATTCATTGGGAAATGCTTTCGCGTTTCCATAAATCCGTAAATGTAAGGAAAAAGCCAAACTTTTTTAAGCAAGTGAACGCATATTGAGCCTTGGACAACATAAAGATTTCCCCCATTGTGAGAGGTCTAATTTATGAGAAAGCAGTTGGTTTTATGTGACAACATTTTAACATGTTTTAGTGCATTAAGTTACCTGAAAATCCTACTTTGAGAGTGTTGCTTGCTCCTGTAGAGTACGTCATATTGATAGTAGTTTCAGATCCACTGCAGGAATTCAAAATACCAGTACTTTCACTATTTAAGGTATCATCAAGTATAAACGAAAAGTTGCCGAGGAACGGTTCTGAACAAAGTTGAAGAGCATCGTTTTCGAACCCTATGAAAAAAGAGATATGAATTTGAAGTTTTCTGTCGTCATTCTCGCCCAAATTTATTCTTTGTAAAGATTGTTCACGTGATATAGATACAATGGATAAGCGGTGATTCAAACTCATAATCAAAAATAAACTAACGATGCCATGGCTTTAAACGAAAATGACCAACATGCAATAGTTAATCAAACACAATACAGAAATTAAAGATTAAGCAACCCCAACCCGACAAAAAGCTTTGGGGTGATCTCCGGTGCTTAAGAAGAGAATGCTGATCCTGCTCCACATGTGGCACCCGTAATTAAATTATATTATTTCATGATAATTCAACAAGAATCAACTTTATTCGATGATTTTATGCATTCAATCTTTCTTTGAAACAGCAATACGCGAAAAATTGCATAGGCTCTTGTGGGAAGTTGTGACTGGACCAAGATCCAAGTGTAATGGCATACGATATAGTTACAGGGGAGGTAACATTTATTTGACGCTGATAACGTAAAATATTGTTTTCGCGACGTCAAACTGGGAAATATCGGGAAAAGATGTATAATTCGACTGATTTTTATCATTCAAACTAATAACGTTTGTATGAAGATAAGTGTCAATAATGCAATTTTTTTCAATTTAATAAATAAACAGCAAAAATGCGTTTTTTTCTATATTCATGAATATTTGATAAATATAAATTTAAAAAGAATTCATGAATTTAAAGATTTTTTTAATAAAACAGAAATTACAGATAATTTAATGAAAAACAGCTTGTGTTTATCATTTAAAATAAAAAAAATTATGTATTTCTTTGAATGGAAAATTAAGTCCACAAATCCAAATTTTGTGCAAACATCTGAAATTTCGACCTTATTTTACTCAAAAAGTAGCACATGAAGGTATATATTTTATTATATATTTGATTTAATCAGGAATGGTATTAATAAATATGCAAATTTCATCAAAATTTCAATATGGGATGAAAACTGTATTGTATGCCCTAAAAACACTTCTCTATGATTTTTCAATGCTAAAGGAGAGGGTGACCATAAATATTTTCGGCCCTCTGCATTCGAAAATAAAGTCATAATACAAGTAAGATTTAAAAATAAGTCAACATAACCAAAATTGGTCAAGGAGATATGGCCTTTCAAATTACATAGACAAACCGATGTTGAATTACTGCCGCTCAATTGCTAATTGCCATTGACCCATAAAGAGTTATTGGCCTCTGCAGAAAGTTTTTCAACACTTTTAGTAAACTTCGTAATTTTTTTTACAAAAATAGCTCCTGCTAAATATCTGGGTCAAATAAAACCAAATTTGGTCTAAAATTCAATGTCTAATAGCCTGTTGATTTATCAATAAAGTTATCATACTTTTGATAGACTTGTATAATTTTACTTTTATGTTTTTTTTCTGCAATTTCAGGGTTTAAATAATGGCTTGTATCATACCTCCCTCTGTCAGATAAGATTGTCAACAAAAATGCTCAATTGACTTTATTGTAGGGTTGTCATTTCAAATAGAAATTAAAGTGAATATTATTATTTGATCTATTATCTTTTTAAACTTTTGGGATTTAATCTTTACAGAGCCTCGTAGGTGCCATGTACATATAAATATTTTGTTTACTGTAGATTTAATCAGGTGCGCACCAGTTTGAAAATTCGTGTGCCTGACTTTCAAACTTGTGCGCTCCTCCTTATTGAATCAGTCAACTTTGTTTGAAAGTCGTGGTCACTAGTTTTTAAAGGACCGCAAACATTTTTTGGCGTCGTATATTGGTATGATGTCGTCTTAGTCGCCGTCATCGTCGTCAGAAGACACATTTGCTTTCCGGACAATAACTTTGATTTAAGAGAATGGATCTCTATGAAATTTTCAAGGTGGTTCAATATCAAAATAGTAAGCTTGGGATTGATTTTCGGGGTTTTGGTACCATCTGGTAAAGAAGAATCGGGGACCAAAAAGGGACAATAAGAAGTTGGTTTTTTTTTTTGCATTTTCCTGACAATTACTTTTATTTAAGTGATTGGATATCTCTGTAATTCTATCACAAGGTACCATACTATATATGGAAAGTTTGGGGGTAATAACTCCAAGAAGGGTTAAAAAAAATTAGGGGGGTGGGGGTGTCATATATTTTTTGTTTTTTCCCATTGATCATTTCTGATTTATATATATAAAAATATTAAGTTTTTCGTAATAGTCAGAAATCTTCAATTGAATAGTATTGCCCAATATTGAGAAATATTTAATTGCACAGTATTGCGCAATATCACAATGTTACACAATATCAAGAAATCTTCAATTACACAGTATTGCGCAATTGCAAAAAATCTTCAATTTTACAGTATTGCACAATAAATCTTCAATTACACATAATTGCGTCATAGTAAAATTGCCAAATAACAGAAAATCTTCAATTACACAAGTTGTTGCATTAGCAAGAACTGTTCAATTCCACAGTATTGCGCAATAAGCAAAAAAATATCTGATCGCAAAGTATTTTGCAATAGCAAGAAATCTGTAATTAAAAATTAAACAATAGTTGGTATAAAAGTTTTTAAAAAAATGAAGATGTGGTATGATTGCCAATGACACAGCTCTCCATAAGAGACCAAAGTGACACAGAAATTAACAACTATAGGTCACTGTACGGCCTTCAACAATGAGCAAAACCAATACTGCATATAAGAGCTTTTCTTTAGTCTTCGCTTTAGGAGCTCTGACGACCGAACTGATTGACGTTGCGAGAAACTCTACTTATATACTAGAATAATCTCTAACCAAATTGCATATAATCTCTAAACAAAAATAAATATATTCCGTATTACTGTTACGTTTTAATGTAACTCCTATAGTAATTTAATATCAAGCACTTAATTTTCGACTAGAAAGGATCGGAACCAGTACCAAAACTTCGGAAATCGTTTTCCGTATTACAACCGTAATTAGCGTACTTCATTTAGAAACGAAAGTGAAAGGATTTAAACATTTGCCGACTTGCTAACAGATATATATATAACTTAGAACTTCCTAATATCATTAAGGTAACTGAATAATTTTCGTCACAGAATGTAATGATGCAACACATTTGTTTTCTTGTGTTTCAAGAATGATTGAGTCATAAAGATTATGTTTTGCAGACAAAATTGACCAGTTCAGTCAAAATAGTTATTCTGCAGAGGGTAATGAAAAGACTGGGTTAAAGTCAACAGAAAACCACACTGAATTTTAATAGTACCTGATCTTGGAAATGAGACAACCCATACATCATCAGGTCGTACTTCTAAATTTTCAAATTTATGTACAATATTTTCAGTAAACTGTGGCAGAACAACTCCTTTGTATCGGAAAAAATGTTTCATTTTCTTAGTATTTTCTTCTGTCATATTTTCAATTCCTTTAAGTCTTCTCTTCACCTTTGAATATCCAACGGTGGACAGCATACATGCCCCAACAATAAATGTGCTTATAACTAGATACCACAGATATTTCTTAGAACCCTGGTCAAGCTTGTTTTGACCAGAATTTTTATTCAAGCACCTTGAAGGCTGGAACGGAATGAATTAACATTTTACATTCTGTTTCTGTTCATTTGACCTTGCACACAGATTCACACAATTTATATTCGATCTCAGATGAATAGAGCTGCGACAAGAATTTATAAGTCTAATGCTAGATAAATAAAGAGGGGGCTGGGATTTGGCAACGCTTAATAAGTTCTTGAACGCAATTTTAAACATGTTTTACGTAAGAAACATTCCAGGCAAAAGCATGTCACAAGGGTAAATCTGTACTAGGGAAAAAAACGTAAATAAGTTTGTTGGTTTATGAACATTTTTAAATGTATTTACCGCCGCTAAAGGAGTACCATCAGGTAAGATACATAATGTATATGTTACAGTAAATAACTGAAATTAGGAATTACATGTAGTTACTAAACAATTCAGTAAATACCTGTAATTACTAGTCAATTTAGTAGTTACATGTATTTACTGATTTGTTCAGTGATTACAGGTAATCACTGATTTATTTTGTCATTTTTACAGCTATTTACTAACTTGATATTTTTGTTTTAATATTTTTGACATAATTCAAGAACCCTTATAAAAAAAAATGAAGAACAAAAAATTCACTTTTATATAAATTTCAGGCGTCCGAAGCGCTTTTCTGAATTGACATTCATTACAAATTCTTGCTCACTTCAAAGATTTCTTCAAGATAGACTACATACAAAATAGGATTTTCTTTGTATGTGAATGATTTTGAAAGGGAATTTTTAAAAGCAATGGTAAATCGCCCTATGATGTACAGCTATTGTCTTTATTTATAAAATTGTTTTTTTATTCAGTAAAAGGTACTAGTATGAAATTTAAAACACCGACCAATTGGTGGCCAGTGGCTTGTTTGATAGTGTTGTTGCCTCTTTGTCAAATTTCCATTTTCAATTGTATTCGCACAATTTTGCTGTACACTCGTAAATAGAGTTTATACATGTATATGTAATTCACACATGCTATATAAGTTTGTATATTGTTAATATGTATATGTTCTCTGTAAGAATTGTTTTAAGAGAATAAAGTATTCATTCATTCATTCATTTTTAAACTCAGAAACACTGAGCTGAGCAAGGTATAAAAGCGGTAATTGCCTTGAAATGATAAGCATCATCTTTATATTTGATTATTTTCACATACTTGAATTTGTTTAATAGATATAGGAAGATGTGGTATAAGTGATAATGGGACAACTATCCATCCAAGTCACAATTTATAAAAGTAAACCATTATAGGTCTAAGTACAGTCTTTAACACGGAGCCTTGGCTCACAACGAACATCAAGTTATATATGGACCAAAAACATTACTAGTGTAAAAGCATTCAAACGGGAAAACCAACGGTTTAATTTAGGGAAAAAAACGAGAAACACTTATGATCCACTTCAACAAACGACAACTACTGAATACAGACTCCTTACTTGATATGTACCTTTGATAACTATTAAGACAGGTGCAAACAACTGCAGCGGGATTAAATGTTTGAATGGTACCAAACCTACTCCCTTATCTGGAACAATAGTGTATCAATTTACATCACAACATAGAAAGACACCCTATAAAATAAAAACTGGAATGAATAATATATAAGTAGCATTTTATGCTATGGCAGTAAGATATAGGGCTTTCAAAAACTCCGAATATTGAAAGAGTCAAACAATGGTCCACATATGCAAGGCTCTTAATAATAAAGCCTTTGTCATTTTCGATAGGCCATTGGTATAAATGCCAAGTCTTAAGCTATTCGGTTGGAGAATCAAATATACATATAACTAAAGACTAAGGAACATGAACTACACAGCAGTATGTGGATGACCGTAGGTGCTGCAGATGGGTAAGCAAATCCTGCTCTACTTGTAGGACCGATTAACTAGGAATTACTCCACCATTAACTACACAGGGAAATGCATGTACCAAGTCAGGAATATTACGGTTTGTTTTCCATTCATTTGATATGTTTCAGCTTGTCAATTTACCAGTTGAAGGTAAACATAAGAGGACTTTCCGTCTCTAAATATCAATTGAGTTCGGTATTTTTATTATTTTACTTTTAAAATAGGCCAACTGAAACTGCCAAAAGAAATAATATTTCACAAAAACAAAATAATACGAAATACGAAATACGAAATACGAAATATTTTAGTAAAGAAAGCTCAATTATGAACATAATCATTAATAGCATAGATACAACAAAGAATAACATTTAAACAATCTTAACTAAAACTGATACTACACAGGTATCAAGGTATGTGTGTTCCAAGGGGAGTAACTCTAGTGTAAAAAATATAAGTAATCATTTTACATATCATAAGCAGCAAACAAAAATTTCACACTTATATTCTAAGTAAAAAACACATGTTTATGTACTTAGCTATACTTTTACATACATCCGTGTCTTCATTACTTAACAACCACATAAACTGAGAATCAATATTTGTGGAATTAGTAATGTTTTTATTTAAACAGTTGTAGATTAACTCCTTCCTTAAATGAGAAAATTTTTGACAACTTAATAAAAAATGTAACTCATCTTCAACCAAATTTATATTACAGTTGTTCTTACAAGTCCTGTTATCTATAGGAGTTTTTGGTATAGTGTACATGTATCTACCAATTTCAATATGAAGTTTATGACTGCTGGTTCTGAACCTTGTCATGATACTTACTCTATCATTATCATTATTAACAACAGATAAATATTTTTCAAATTTAAAAATATTCTTGAATAATCTATATGTTCTCATCTTATCACTAGTTTGTAATTGCTGAGGCCACTGTTTTTCAAATAAACACTTAAGACACTTTCTTAATACTAACAAAAAATTATTTTTAATAGATTTTGGATTCTTATAAAAGTGTGACAATCCACATTCATTCAAAATACATTTAATACAACTAAGCCAACATTGTTGGTTATTATCTATCATAGTAATATTTTCAGCTAATGCTTCTGGCAGAAAGCATCTTTAGGTTTATCATTATATAATCTAAACCAGTACTTAACCATTGACATAATAATATCAATATATAATGGAAAACGGCCTAGCTCACCATACAATGCCAGTTTACATGTTTTTCTATTTACTTTCAGCAAATATCTGCACATATTAAGATTAATCTTTTCAATTGGTACAGTATTACAAATCTGGTCAAATATATTTTCACTATATTTAACCCTACTACATTCAAATTTTGAAAACTACATGAAAGTTATAATGTACTGGAATGAAAATGGGTATTTTTTATTGAATGATTTTGTTTTAAAGATACAAGAAGATGTGGCATGAGTACCAATGACAGAACTCTCCTTCCAAATCACAATTTGTAAAATTAATCCATTATAGGTCGAATTACGGCCTTCAACACCGAGCATTGGCTCACAACGTTTTAACCATTTGCAGATCTTTTAGATACAAGACCAGGTTACCTCTTTGATAGCTACGATCCCTTAACAGATTCTGGCAATTTTTAGGTTACTCTTGTTTTTGTTTATCGATTTATCATCGTTTGTGTTAGGTTGTGAGTTTTAAAATAAAATTTGCTCGCTATACAACTAAAGACCGCTTTGACAGTTCAGTTAATTGATACAGTTTCATATGTGTTTTTAAAAAATATCTTTGCATAGCAAATGTAAAGTACATGTATAGGTTTAATTATGTATCACAGAAATAAAACATTTGCAAAAAAATCAAATAGATATTTTCAAATATGCTAATATATTTAGCAAGGGTACATTATGTTTGTGTTTTATTTTCCAAACTGATATTATTGAATCACATTATATTGTGTATGTGAGCAAGTATTACAAGAATAGAAGAATAAATGTCGTTTTCAACAGTTAGTAAATGGCTGTAAAAATTCGTTTTACAATTAGTAATTACTGGTAATAACTGGGCAGTTTCAGGAATTACATGTATTTACTAAGTGCAATAGGAATTACAAGTAATCCCTAAATTTTAGTGATTACATGTAATACCTAATTTCTACTATTTACTGTAACATATATAACACCATGTGTTTGTTTATATTGTCGATAAAAATGAGAAATGTATTGTTCCAACTGTATTGTAGTAAGTTGAACAAAAAAAGATAAATAATAAATGAACTTTTTTTTAGAGTTAAATAGAATTGAAAATGAAAATGGAAATGGGATCATAGGTCAGTAGCGCATTCAGAGGGGGCGTAGAGGGCGTACGCCCCTCCCCCTTTTGCTGGCACTTTTTTAGCCTAGACTTCGTGAATTTTGCTGTGTATTTAATTTTAATGCGACAGTTCTCCACTTATAAAGACATTTTTCGCTCGTATTCACTGTAATATATTATTGATTATGTCAAAGTTATGTGATTCGCTACGGTGGAGTTGACAAGTACGTCGAAAAAAAAACCGTCACTCAGTCATTTTGAAATTCAGATTACAGTAACACATGTTTAGGCTCAGGATGACGCCTTCAAAGTATTGAGCAAGGACGTATTGACTTCTTTATCACAATTTCACCCAACAAAAAATTATACTCCATTACACTCTAAAAAAACGGGCGTATTTTTTATTTATTTTTTTTTTTTTGGGGGGGGGGGGAGGATTGCATGTGAATCCCATATCTGACCGGAAGGTCTGTCCCGCCGAACTGATATACTGAATTTTTTTCAAAGCCCGACTGCAACCGGCTCCTGGGTGTGGCCTATATGACTCCATGTGTCGAACGTTATTCACAACTTCATTTTCGTTTCCGATTCATTCGTAGCCTTTTGTTTGATTTGTACCCCTATCTTCCATTGTTGGGTGAAACATTTCAACCAAACATGTCAATGGATAAAAGTTTCTTGTTTGCTTTTCTTCGTGTCGGTCGTATTGTAAATTTCATTGAATAGCCGTACATGTATATCTTGTTCACAAGAAATCTGTAAAGTTATGCTAACTAACCATACAACAAACGGGAATTTCCCATGTCCAATTTTTACTGACAAATTCCACTTCAAATATATTAAATAGTACATAGCTTTGGATCCATTCTATCATTTTATAATAGACAATCAATGTAGAGAATACGGCACCAAAAATGTCCAGTCCCTACACTTTAACTAAAATGCATTTTATGTTTTTTAGCACAAAAAAAAGGTCCCCAATATTTTTTCGCCTCGCTCCGCTCAGCGAAATTTATTACCCCCCCCCCTTTCCAAAATCCGGGATCCGCCCCTGTGTATCAAAAAGACAACAATCCGAACAATATTGAGAGCAAACAACAGTTGAATGCCACCAATGGGGTCTTCAATGCAGCGAGAAACTACCGCACCGGAGGCGTGGTTCACCTGGCCCCTAAACAAAATGTATGCACTAGTTCAATTATAATGAACGTACGTCATACTAAACTCCTAAATTTACACAACGGAAACTAAAAATCATACAAGAGTAACAAGGCCAGAGGAGCCTGAACATGGGACATGCTCAAAAATGCCGCAGGGTTAAACAGGTTTTTTGATATCTCATCCCCCAGGCAGTTCAATTCTTATAACTTTGCTACATGTAGTATCGAGTAGGTTTTGTGTAAATGAAATCAAATAACTAATAATTGTACTTGAGATCAGATGTCAAGTTATTTTTAAACAAAAAAACAAAAAATCGGTCATTAATCACACGCAGTCAACAGGATAATAATAATCCTGTTGACTACGTGTGATCAATGACCGATTTTTTGTTTTTTTGTTATGATAAACATATGAAGTTATTAGATAGTACAACCGGAGACAACCAGTTATAAAACTAGGTATGATCATGTATACATTTCTTGTTCAACTGAAGTTCAACAGTTGAAAAACAAAATTTGCATGAATGCATGTAAAAGAGTTTATATAAGTTAGGTCTACATATACAGAAAGAAGATGTGGTATGATTGCTAATGAGTCAACTCTCCACAAGCGACCAACATGACACAGATATTTTACAACTATTATAGGTCTTGGTACGGTCTTCAACATGAACATAGCTTATATCGCATTATGTAAGTCAGCTATAGGCCCCGATATGACAAATTTAAAACAAACGAGAAAACTAACGGCCTATTTATGTACAGTTTATCAAAGCTTAAATCTGTTTATAATTATTTAAAATGATAATGTATTTGCATATATATCATGGAATGCTATCGAAGGGTACAGATTGAAGAATAATGGCCAAAATGGTTAAGATCAATAAGGATTAAAACAAAACAACCGCATTTAGGCTATTTCGTGGCGGCCTGTTTTTATTGGTGGAGGAAGCCGGAGTGTTTGGAGAAAACCAACGACCTTCGATAGGAATACTTGACAATCCAAGTCAATTAAGATTGGAGTCGAGTGCACCCGCACGAGCGGGTTTCGAACTCACCTCAGTGTTGACAGGCTAGTGATTACAGTACAGGCGGAAACTCGGTTGAAAAAGAACAAAAAAATCGAAGCTCTTTGTTAGAGAAGGCGATAAATGCTTACTGTAATGTTTACTATAACGACAACATTTTTAAAAGTTAATAAAAACAAATAAAATGACAATTTTCTTCTCAATTACGAAGTGTTTTATTTTAAAAACACCATTTGCATAAGTTTTCAATTTATCTAGTACAAAGTTAAGCAGAACAATTAGATATCAAGTCGACGACATGGGTTACCGTATGTGTCAAGTTGGAGGTAAAAATGCATAACCTCCGATTTTTTTTTTAAATAGCACGGACTGAAAACATATCAATCTATTAGTTCAGTAATTTTCGTGTCTGCGCTTCCATTATGTGACTCGAGAAAAAAATCCAAAAAATGGGTAACAATTGTACCTAAAAGAGAAAATCGAGTGCACCTTTTTAAGTTGGGGCGTGTTTGAGTTGAATATTTTGTCTTGATATCGTACAAAGTAAGAATATTTCATACATCGTCTCGCTTCAGATTCTATCATTTTTATATATCAAAGCTACAGGTTGACTTTATAACATAAAAAAATCACAGTACTAAAAGATGAAATATATGGGTCAAGTGAAATACCTATCAAATGAATCACAAAAAAAAATCAAGAGTAGGTGTGTTCGAATAGCTATTTTTTTTTTACTCAAAGTACTTGACGACAGTCTTTCAAGTTGGATGATGAAAATGCATTTTTTGAAAATTCTACCTGACAACCGATTAGACAATAGTTTTAAGTTGAATCAATGCAGACAAGATCATCAACTGATGCTCATTAGCTAGTTGATACATTTGTCTTTTAAAATACAACTGACATATAAGGGTCGTAATTGTGCAATGTGGATAAATTTATCGGTTTCCAAGAGCAAAATTGGCAGCGCGTCGTCACTACAATGGCTTCCATTTCTACTATTATGAAAATGAACTGGCGTAATGGGGAGATTATTTTGACGAAGTAGAATCCTGACTGAGTAGTAACTACTTAGACCACTCGGCCACCGAGGCCCCTCTGTTGTTTAAAAAAAAAGAACGATATAAATAATACAAAAAATCATCTAATTACGTTACATTTTAAAAAGTAAAATCATGCGCATGAAAACTTTAAAGATAAGGAAAAATACACTTTGAAAAAAATAAGAAATTAAGGAACTTCCATCCAGACACAGATATTAGAAAATTACATAATAAAGACCGAATAGCAATTTCGTATATCTAATAAAGGTTCTTTTTTCCAGTCTGTATCACCTACCCTGTAGCGCATACTCTCGGGACTGATATTGTTTTCGTGTGGTGATACAGTATGCGATACGCATTTTGCCATGTATTATTCTATATAGAATAGTTACAAAGCATGCATGCCTCTAGTCTTTGTTAGTCTTGTATGATTTTTAACTTTAGTTTCTTCAATATATTTCGGAGTTTAGTTTGACGTCCATTAACACTGAACTAGTATACATTTTTGCTAGGGGCCAGCTGAAGCACACCTCCGGGTGCGGGATTTTCTCGCTGCATTGAAAACCCATTGGCGACCTTCAGTTGTTATCTGCTCTTTGGTCGGGTTGTTGTCTTTTCAATATGTATAAAAGCTGATATGTGATGATGTGAATGGTTGTACAGAATATACACTTTAGTGTACTATATTACTTAGTACACAATTAGAAATCTCTTTCACTCTTTATCAAATTCATATTAATTCTTTATACTTCTTTTAATTTCATTATTAATGACGAATCATCGGAGGTTAAGGTGTTCAAATTATGTGGCGTCTTCTCTGGTTACCAGTTCAGATTTTTAGATCGTAGTAGTTTGATTCCGTTATATTCCCATAATTAGGACATACAAAAAAGAAGTGATATGAATTTTCATCGTTATTGCCACATCTCATGACGGGTCTGAAAGAAAAAGAAGAAGACAATGCTTTTAGTAATTCCTTGTTTTATTTTAATTCTGCAAGAGAGATTATATTGAAATTGTCACAATACAGAATCCTCACAGAATGAGTTCACTCTGGCTCATTTCAATCAATTGTTCCTATTTTGACTTCCCTTTTAAGCTCACCTGCCATAAAAGGCCAAGTGAGCTTTTCTCATCACTTGGCGTCCGTCGTCTGTGGTCGTCCGTCGTCGTTAACTTTTACAAAAATCTTCTCCTCTGAAACTATTAGACCAAATTTAACCAAACTTTGCCATAATCATCATTTGGGTATTAGTTTAAAAAATGTGTCCAGTGACCCGGCCAAACAACCAACCAAGATGGCTACCATGGCTAAACATATAACATAGGGGTAAAATGTAGATTTTGGCTAATAACTCTGAAACCGAAATCTGCCCTGAAATTTTCAGACGAATCGGACAACCGGTTGTTGGGTTGATGCCCCTGAATTGGCAATTTTAGGGAAATTTTGCCGTTTTTGGATATTATCTTGAATATTATTATAGATAGAGATGAACTGTAAACAGCAATAATGTTCAAAAAAGTAAGATTGACAAATAAGTCAACATGACCAAAAGGGTAAGTTGACCCCTTGCAGAGTTATTGCCTTTTATAGTAATTTTTTACCAATTTTTCGTAAATTTTTGTAATCTTTTACAAAAAATTTTCTCTTTTGAAACTACTGGGTCAAATTCAACCATACTTAGCGACAATTATCATTGAGGTACATTGTTTAAAAAATGTGTGCGGTGACCCGGCCATCAAACCATGAATGCTGCCATGGCTAAAAATAGAACATAGGGGTAAAATGTAGATTTTGGCTTATAACTTTGAAACCGAAGCATTTAGAGCAAATCCGAGAAGGGGTTAAATTTCAAGTAAAGATCTATCTGCCCTGAAATTTGCAGATGAATCAGACAGCTGGTTGTTGGGTTGCTGACCCTGAATTGGTAATTTTTAAGGAAATTTTACCGTTTTTGGTTATTATCTTGAATATTTTATAGATAAAGATAAACTGTAAAAAGAAATAATGTTCAGCAAAGTAAGATCTACAAATAAGTCTACATGACCAAAATGGTCAGTTGACCCCTTAAGGAGTTATTGCCCTTTACAGTCATTTTTTAACCATTTTCATAAATTTTGTAAATTTTTGTAAATTTTAACAAAATATTTTCCTCTGTAACTTATGGGCCAAGTTCATTATAGATAGATATAATTGTAAGTAGCAAGAATGTTCAGTAAAGTGAGATCTACAAACACATCACCATCACCAAAACACAATTTTGTCATTAATCCATCTGTGTCTTTTGTTTAATATCCACATAGACCAATTAGAGCGACACAGGCTCTTGAGAGCCTCTAGTTTATTCTAATTGATCTAATTTCAGAGTTTTTCAGAGTTAGTTTAAAGGAGGGGCGAAAGATACCATAGGGACAGTCAAAAGAGACAGATAAAGACTCATACTAACTGGTAGCCACTCAATGTAGTGGTTTCACTTTGGGTATAATGCGAGTAGGTCCTGGTTGTATATGGGGAGACGGGGAGGGGAGCACTGGAGGATTTTTTTTTAGGCGGAATATTCATTTTACTTGATGAGAGATCAGATTATATATTTTTTTATTGTTTATAAAAAAAGATGATGTGATATGATTGCCAATGAGAAAACTCTCCGCAAGGGACCAAATGACACAGAAATTAACAACTATAGGTCACCATACGGCCTTCAACAATGAGCATGAAAAAAAAATGAATTTTGTCAACAAAAACGAATTTTGTCTATTGTCTACTAAAATGAATTTTGTCTACAAAAAATGAAGTTTGTCTACAATAAAAATAATTGTCTAAAAAATAACTTTTGACATTATCATATTGAAGTTCTCATAAAACAAGTCTGTATCACATAGTTTTTTAAGACAAACATGATTTTTTTAAGACAAAATTGAATTTTGTGTACACAAAATTAATTTTGATTAAAAAAAGTGCAAGTCCCATTTGGTTCCCCGTACAAGGACGACGTGCTATAGTTAAGATTTAATATTGTGGAAAATAACATTCAGTGTACCAAAATTAGTATAAACGGATAATAACGTCTTCCTAATCGGAAATTCAGCTTCGTCCCGGTCGGAAAAAAAGATTGAGCGTTTTTTAATTTTTGTTTACTTCTTCAGTTCTTGATGTCAAGGGTAAACTTTAGAGTGACAAAAGTTCAATAATCATGAATATTCAAATATGTCAGTGGTCAATTTTAAAGACGTAAATATGTAATAACGTCCTTGAACAGTCCTATAAATTTGTCTGCTAAAGTAAATAGTTTTTGTAAATTGTCAGATCTTCATCTTTGATGGTAAGTGTCTTTTATTTGATTCTTGATTCATTCAGCGTTATAATTAGAGTTTCTAATAAATTGATGGTCCTCTTTGAAATCCAAATTGAAATTGCTTTGAAGTGGGATATATAGCTCATCTTTTGTTTCGGTACTTGATTTTTTAAAATCAAATTGACCAGTTCACTCTTGATAAAAGTTGGTCAAGGAAAGCGCTACAGACGCAAATAATCTATAATGGTTTTTTTCATATTCATTTTAACAAGCACAAATATAAAAAGCGTGTGAACAATGGACGTGTGTGTGTAATCTTACATAGCTTATTAAGTATAATTACAATTTATTGCATTCTATATTCTATCATAACTATATTTTCCTTGATGTGAATTTCAACTGCATGTGTACTAATTCTTGCTTGTACTATATATTTTGGAATGTGCGTCCGGTACATAACTTGAAGGGAAAAAAAACATGCTAGAGATGCAGAAGTTCGGGATTGGACCGTTTAATTCGCGGGAATTCGGGAGCAGCCAGTAAAATGGCCGTGAATTCAAGAATTTGTGAGTTCATTGTATCATTTAGACAGCTAGGACACATTATTTACTGGGGAACCTGTCCTTTTATTGTTTTAAGAACATTCACAAGTTTGTGAAGATATTCTTATACATGTATAATCGAACCGTATGATGATGATAAAATTGTATTTTGTAAAAAAAATTATGCGATATTAGTAAAAATATAATCTAAATAATAAAATACATGTACCTATACAAATTTAATAAGCAGTTATTGTAAGATTCTAGTTTTAACAGAATGTATTTTTCATTTCAGAAACTTGACAATTTGGTATTAAAGATGGCTGTTCTAAAGATGATGTTGCTTGTCTCAGCTTTTCTTGTCATACGGGCTGAGGAGGAGAGTAAAGTACATATACACAAGCCAATGGAAACGGATTCTGATCCTGAGACGGAAGCCTCAAAAAGTCTACTTCGACGTAAGCGTGACTACTACGGACACTGCACTCCCGTGAATACACCATTTACCGTCGATGGAGGCGGCAATACTGTCTATTTGGACCGTCAAAGTCCAAACTGTGGGCTTACCGCTATGAGATCATTTCATTTGGTACGGAACGGAGCCGGAAACAAGGTCAGATATGATTTAAGTTGTTGCAGTCTACCTCGTGATTTCAGATGTACAACCGAATCACGACACACCAATTTCAATTTTGATGGGAGAGGTAAGGTGATATATTTGGATCGTCATCAAGTAGCTTGTCCCTATAACGGATTTTTAAAGCAGTTTCACCTGAACCGCAATGGAGCTCTCGACATGTACAGGTATACTTATTCGTGCTGTACACCAAATGGATCGGAGCGGGCAAACATGAGATGCACGTCACACAGTACACCAACTAATTCTGATGGTAGTGGAAAGAATTTTGTATATCTTGATAGACACCAAGTGACCTGTCACCTTGGATACTTCCTGAATAGCTTTAAACTTGTCCGTCCATCTCGTGGTAAAATACGCTACAATTATAGATGCTGTGCGTATAGTCGGAACCAATGATATCGTCATGCATCCACAAGACCTTATGATCTGAACAACTTAAAGTGAAATGATGCTGGTGCTTAACTTTGAAAATATAACTGCTTAATCTTTTGTTTTAAAACGAATTTAACTGTGAAAATAATTTACTTTTTAAGACAAGATTCAAACCTTTTAAGGAATGACTAGTATTTTTTCTGTCTATGAAGAAATAACATAAAAAAAATTGGTGCACACTGAATAACGCGCGTAGCGGGTTATTTAACAGTGTGCACCTCATTTTTTATGTTATTTCGAATAGATAGAAAAAATATTACAGTTATTTCTTATAATTTAATTCTAAATTCCATTTAAAACCGTAGAAAAACATGAAAAGCTGATGATGTCACGGTCACATGACTAAAATATGTATATGGGCTGATTACAAAATATCGTCAGCCAATCAGAAGACGCGTTGCATCCAAAATTAAATTATTGAACTTTATTTATAATAAAAAAAATATTAACCTAGATGATGATTTTAGTCAAAATGCCTATTATGAATGCTTGCTAATATTGTAGTACTTCTGGGGGAAAAATCATTTTTGAAAAATCGCTTTTATATATTAATACACAATATAATAAATGCTTCATTGCATTCTTTGTTATTGTTGTGATTATATGTCTTTATTGCCCTTAAGAATATGATAGAAATACCCGGATGTTGCTTGAACATGCAGACCGTGACATTTTGTGAGCAGTAGAATCGGCTGGTTGGAATTATTATAGATATACCGAATGTATTGAATGTCAAAAACATGGACAAATTTCCAATGCTATCTTTTTGCCGTACGTATCGGTGAACGTGTGTCTGCAACGACAACTGCTCACTACTTACTTATTATAGAATTTAAACTGTGGGGTCACCAAAGGTTCTTAACGCCTTTTATATTAAAATAGTTCGAAAAATTAATCAGGAATAACTTTATGTTTTGATTTATATTATTGAAATAAATCAAAACATCGTGTTATTCCTGATTAGTTTTTCTTATTTCTTTATTTAAGTGTTGAGAACCTTTTGTGACCCCACAGTTTAAGTGCCTTTAACAAGTACATAGTGAGCAGCGGTTGTTACAGACAAACGTTGACATAATCTGCCCCAGTCAATGGGATAATTTAAGGTTGTCAATCAATGGCCACAGCTACATTTTTTTGAATATGATTCTATATCTCAAATTAATATGAAAAGTTCAATAGTAATTGAAATAAAAACTTTTAATATTATAACTATTTAAAAAAAATCACGCTTATTTAATCTATTAACCTGTATTTGGCATGTCAGTAATTCATTAATTGCAGCCCAGTATGCTAATTGAAATTGAAGTTATCGGAGGTAAACATAGAGTGGGAGGACAATAGTTTTAAAATATTTAGGAACTTTACAAAAAAATGCATATGAAAAGGAACATGCACGAACAAAACATGTTAATGAAAAAAAATTATGACGTTCTTTGTGGAAGCCAGTTTCATCTTGAGTAACAAAATAGGATTTACGGATATACAAATAAACAAATATTTAAGTTCAATTGTTCGTTTATTCACCTTATCCATCTAACTGTAATAATAACAATTTGTATATTAACTAGATATAAAGATTTTGATAAATGTTTGTGTATATTTAACCCATATGATCCCAAAACATGTATGGTGAGCTGGACCGTACGCGTACGGTCCAAATACTCGTGTGGTCTGGAACATATATAACATTTTCTTTGTCAGTTGTGTCAGTTTTGAAGAGAAAAGGTTTTTAAAAAGTGGGATTCTAATAATTTTTTCGTTAAAACAACCACATAAAATTACTTTATTTGTAGTATTCATTTTGTATGAATAAAACTTGAAATGGAGTCGATAAGACAACAATCCAATGACTAAACTTAACTAACAATGATATCGAGAAGTTCATGTTATACAACTTTCATTTATACAATATGTTAAGCTCTAACCACCAGAGTCTAGAAAATTGTGAATTGATTTAGCAGCTTCTATCGACGATCTGGTCTCTATATCAACATCAATACATGAAAAATAGATAAAATAGAAATATCACTATTTTAATGTTTATGCATCCAAAATGATATTTGGGATTATTCATCATCTAAAACGCCCAAACCCAGTAGTAATATAGTTACTCACACAAAATTGGTGGCCTTCGGCTTTTGTCTGCTTTTTGGTCGGGTTGTCTCTTTGACACATTCCCCATTTCCATTCTCAAGTTTACATATAACGTTCCTTTTTCAGAATTATAAAACAGGTTTGAAATGAGTGATAAAAAGAATAATATCATGTGTATGACAATAACTCATGACGTAATAAGCGAATATATTATGCTATTATACATTTTCATTTCAAAATGCAGTAATTGTATTGAAATTGAAAAAGCCATATTTGACTAAAACAATCTTGACCTTTTTGTTTAGCCATTGTAGCTTTTATGCTTTATAATGTTTACATTTCTCATGAGTTTTGGCTAGATAAAATTCTGAACCGAGCATAAGTATAAAAAAAAGTACATATCTATATACACTTTAAATAGTTTCATACAATTTCAATTATGTTTTCAGCTATATGCCTGTGATTACTGGCTTTAAAGAAATGATTAGCTGTCGAATCATGTTGATTTTCGGCCTAGTCCTTCTGACAAATGCGCAATTGGACAAGGTCCAACAGATCGACAAACTAAAGAAAGGATTTCTTGTAAGAGTCAACCAGGATTCTAATATCTTAAGCCGGAAAAGACGCCATTACTACGGAAACTGCCTGAATATCAACACGTGGTACACTATTGATGGGAACGGAAACACTATATTTCTCGATCGTCAAAGTCCCGATTGTGGATTAACAGCTATGAGGTCATTCCACTTGGTTCGGAATGATGCTGGGAGCCATGTTAGATATGACATAAGCTGTTGCAATCTCCCCCTGAATTTTAAATGTAGTACGGAAACACGGAATACCCCATTTGACAACGATGGAAATGGTAAAGTTGCTTTTTTAGATCGCCAGTTTGTGTCTTGTCCACATCATGGATTTATTAAACACTTCCATTTAAATCGTCAGCTACCTAGCAAATATCGATACACTTATTCGTGCTGCACCCCTGAATCTACACAACGGCATAAGATGAACTGCTATAACAGTCACACCCCAAGCAGTCCTGCTGGTCGTGGGAAAATGGTGGACCTTAACAAACATAAACCAACCTGTCGACTAGGGTATTTTCTAAATAACTTTAAACTTGCTCATCCAACCCTTACAACGATGAGGTACGATTACAGATGTTGTGCGTTTCTTCCACAATAATCATTGAACATATTTTTCTACCTCTCTGTCAGCTAGTACTGTTATATCTACTATATTTGGATTTGCTAAGTAATTTGAATCTTGAATGCAGAAATAGGGTGGTTGGATATCTAAATTGTGTTTTAAAAAAAGAGTTATGGATCAATTCCTACGTTTTTAATACTTGAATGTACTGTGACTGTCTGTTTGCTTTCAGTAAATTTGTTTTTATGTGTATTTTCAATATTTTTCTTCATTGTGTTTGCAATAACCCAACCAGTACTTTATGAATAAATGTTCAGTTGTTGCAGATCAATATCTACTTGCATCGGAAATTTAAAAAAAAAAAAAAAAAAAAAAATAGTTGCTGTACAGCAAAACGTAAACAAAGGTGACGAGGTCTACGAAAGTAAATAAGTGAAAGAATAAAAATATTTAAAAAAATACTCCCATGTACAACAAATTTAACCTATATTAAGCAACAACTCCATTCGTTTCATTTTTCAAGTCAATGAAACGTCTATAAAACTATAAAACCATAACGGAAATATGTTCGTTACGCGGATCCGAAGACAGCATATTGGACACAGTGTATACAGTCGTGTGTTATGCGATGTTTAATCAGTTTTAATCTGTTACGTGTACTGTCCAAAGTCAGGATAAAAAACGTGTACTATCAGTTAATATACACACTGTGTCCTTTTCTATGTTAGAGAAAAGTTATATTCGTGGTATAGAACAAATACGTGCTTTATGATGTCAAAACTATTTTGGCTATATATTTTGATAAACGTAAACGAAATATGTTTCTACTCTTTACACTTCACTCCAAACAATCTTATCAAGAAAAACTTTCATTCTTTTAATCTCATTGCAAATCTATTTGCTATTCTTAAATATAAATAGAAGATGTGCTATGAGTGCCATCAACGTCACACTATCTGAAACGTTGGTTATAGGTCAAAGCATGGCCTTCAACACTGTGCCTTGGCTCACAACGAACAGCAAGGGCCCCAAAATGACTAGTGTAAAACAATTCAAACAGGAAAACCAACGGTTCAATCAATATAAAAAAAACGAAAAACGAGAAACAATTGTGAACCATACCAACAAACGATTCAAATGTAAATACTGCACAAACGGCATCTGACCTTAGGACAGGCGCATACAAATGCAACGGGTTAAACGTTTAAAAAGGCACCAACGTTCACCCTAACCTTAAACAATAGTGTAACAATACAACATAAAAAGACACACAATAAAATATCAATTGAAATGGCTTAACTGGATCAAACGACATGAACACAAATACAAGTAAGTATACTCTGAACGAATAGACCACTTTCGAGTTCATCCGTCACCGGCAAAAATTCGTCAATTATACACGCCTTTATGACGTCATTTACCAGATAGAGGGGCTCGCCTGTATCCCTGCACTATTTACGTTCATCAAGCGTCTTAGTGATCGTCTTTGTGCAGGATAAACTAGAAATAATGGTTGCTCTGTAGGTACTTACTGACATTTCCCTAATGACAGCAGTGTTGATTGTCAATTTTGAGAATTCAATTTGCCGAATAATTCGTACAATATAGAATTATAGTTTTCCAACCACTCGCTCAACATTGAAAGGAAGTGACGACGCCCCTAAACGCACAAATGACGATGATAAAGGCGCGTATAATTGACGAGTTTTTTCCGGTGACGGATGAACTCGAAAGTGGTCTATAGGGTTGATATAAGACACAACATAAATACAATATTAATTGAAAAAAAGGTGTAACAATGTCAAAAAGACAGATTTAACCAAGGACAAAATGACATTGAATACAGTAAATTATATATAAAATAATGTGCCACAATTTTGTTTTTAAGAGTGTGGATTTTTTTTTGTTTACAATGCAAACGCAGAATTTAAAATTATCGTCACACTAAATACCTATCAAAGGTGGTATAGTGAGGCGAGATATAACCAAAAACAAGTTAACACTGAATAACAGAAATGAATTACAAATTGTACCAAAAAGTTTAATTTATAAGAAAGTACGATTTGAAAGAATTCGCAGTTACTGAAAGTGAGTTGAAAAGACATGAAAAATTAATTAGAACGAATCATACTCCAGAGACTAAAACTAATTTAAACACGTCACAGTCAAGGATTCAAGGTTTAACGCCATGGACAATTAAAGAAGACATGACTTCTGCAATGCCAAAATAAAAGTATTGAAAGCCTTTTTCTGTAACGAAAAAGGGAAGTATGCTAGATACACTTACTGGAAATGTGAAGATATGATTGAAGCTTTAAATTTTCCGCCGGACAATATATATGTAAAACTATGTTTCGCCTATAAAGTGTATCGACAGGTTTCATGTATTCCTATGGGCACTTATTGCGCTGGTTAAAAAGAAGTTTTTTTTCTGTAGTGCTTTGAATCATTGTTTATAGACAAACTAAGCATAAAGACATGTCATTGTTACATTTGGTTGACACATGTAACAGTACTTACCGTTATCTTGATTATATTTTCAGTTTAGTAACCCAGAGTCTCTAAATATAGAAACAAAATTTATCCAAAGGAACTTACTTTATATAAAATTTGAAATTGTATTGTATAAGAGCGATTTAGTGTATTTAAATGTAGTTAAAACAAATTGATCATATGTTTGTTTATGTAATACGATGCATGTATAATCTAGTTGTCAAAAATTGTATGTACATACTATAAGCTGTACTTTCTTTTGGAATAAAGTATTATTATAAATCTAACGTAAACAACAGTAGTTATTCTTTTCCAGATTTAGACATTTCAATTTCTGAAGGTAAATCCAAACTAAATTTAGGACAGAAAAGACGATTTTTCATTTCCTAAGGTTTCTTTTCATTTTTTAGACGGCGATGATCCTTTTGCTCAATCGTATGGTGTTTATATATCCAAACTCGTTCGTTATGCTCGTGTGTGTAGTGAGGTCATAGTTTTTTACGAACGTTACCAATGCATCAATTGCAATTGTACGTTACCATAAATTACCTAAGCCATTTACTGAATACGTTCATAGATACAAATAATGGTTTGGTTACTAATATTGGCTGTACATGTATGAAACTTATTTTACATCCGTAATTTTTCGGTAATATTGTACTGAAATCACGGAAATCACTATGTGATTCATGTAAACTTATCGAACCTTTAAACAATCCTATTAGTAAAGGTTATCTTATTCATGTTGTAATTAGATCTTAGAATATTGTTTACATTGGAACTTACATCGTTTTTGTCATTTTGTCAACAAATTTATGCATCTAGTAAAAATGATTCTGTACCCATAACAGCCTCTTTTAAAAAAAATATACTAGCTCCATGGTAAATTAAATAGGGGTGCCTAAAACATAAAAGGACCCCCAATAGATAAGCGAACGGAACGAATAGAAACCCTCTTTCATATTATTAACTTTGTACTTGCTTTTTTTAGGAAACAAACAAATTGGATTCAACATAGTTTTATATCTAGATAACATCCGACGTGTACGCCAGCTGTGTGAAAAAAAGTAAAATCACAAAAATACTGAACTCAGAGGAAAATCAATTCGGAAAGTCCATAATTACATGGCAAAATCAAATAACAAAACAAAGTTTCCTCATACTGACGTAATTGGTTGATAAAAACCCAGATAAACACCATATACTGCTGTTTAAATTATTTTATCATATTTAAGTATATAGTTGTCAGTAATTCAAGATGGATTGTTTATTTTTATGTTACCAAATGTGTTTATTTGCCACCAAATACAACGCACATAACCAAAAATAGTGTTTCAATGGAGTCCAACAAAATGTTTGAACACAACCGGAGTGGTGTTGATTCGGATCCTGAAACATATGTATATTGTTATATTATTGTTTATGTAATATGATATATATGTTATGTTTTATTGATTTAATATATTCTGTCAAGTTCTGCCGATTGCTGATATTGTTGTTAAATGTAGGCAAGCTAGTGCTACCACATTTTTATGATTGATGAATTGAAAGCTGCAGAAATTTGTAAAATAATGTTATTAAAATCATATAATAACTTTCCTGGTTGTATACAGTTAAAATTCTATTACCTTCTCTTTGGTTAGTACATTCGGAGACACAGAGACCAGATACCATTGTAGTTCCAAATATTATGTGTGTAATTACTAAGTTAACTGGATATGTGCTTCAGTATTATCTGTCGACATTTTACTTACATTGAAAAAATCAAGTGATAGATTTTATTATTATTAATTGTGAAATTAACATTATAAGCAACAGCCTACTTAAAAATAATTAAATATAAAAAAGCCAATGTAAAAAAGTAAATCTGTTTTGTTTACTCATCATATTTATTATCCAGTTTTAGTGCCAATTAAATCTATTGAAAAATGCTAATAGTATCATAAAATTTTAGTAAATATATATGGAATCTTTTGATACTTGTTTAACTTCTCGGTCAAACATATACAATGAAATATTGCAATACAATGAAAAGATCAGTTTTGATTTGAAATTTATTTTTTGTTACAATTATAATTATAGTTATAACCTCATTGGCTCTGTATGCTTATTTTTCGATAATTTGATTTATTTTTATGCAGCACTTAGTATTTGGAAGTTAACAGGTTTATCTTCATTTTTTTTTATTAAATTTTGAACCATTTCCTTATGAGTAATGTATATTTGAACAAATACATGTAATAATACTTACAACACAAGTTTCTGAAGAAAATAAAACGATACTAATTATAACAACAAAAAGCAACGAGTTTATCTTTATAAAAATAATATTAAAATAATTATACATGTTGACGTGTTATTATTGTGAAAAATCAATCTTAAGTCCCTATAGAGTGACCTATCATCTCAAATATCCCAGTAATGTAATATTAAGCATAATAAACAATTAGGTATGCTTGAAATCTCAATTTCCTCTTAATGTTTACTTAGATAAAAGCCATCAAACTAGCATCCACCAAAATCGGCTTTTCTGCTGTCAACTTCCTATTTTCATGACTAAAATTAAGATGGAAGATAACTAATAATTTGGCGAATTTGGAGATAGAGAGATGACCCAGACTGATCGTGATGTTAAATGTTTGTCCTGAGGTGGATAATTGGAAAATATATGTGCTCCTTTATTCAGATGGGGTTCACTTCATACAGGATCTTCAGAAGAGGAAGGAAAGTAATCTACCTTATCTTTTAACTTCATGTTCTGCTATATCGATAATAATGCAAGGTTTAATAATTATGTGGAACGCATTTATCACATCGACCTAGAAGCAAGAATTTTTTAACAAATAAGGTTACACCTGCCTCAAAATATCATTCTGTACATATCTTGACTTAAATATAGAAATTGACATTAATTGTCTTTAAGAAAGAAAGAAATCTACGACAAAAGAGATGATGTTAGCCTCCCCATCGTGAACTGTCCATTTATGTATAGCAATATTCCAGCAGCACCTGCATGTTAAGTATATATATCCGAGTTGATACGATATCCCAGGGCTTGTATTTCCTATCATTATTTTCTTAATGCCTACAAGGAAACCATTAAATTCGATTTGATTGATCGTTTCGTAACTTCCGGGTTGAAGATGTCGACGGATATGTTTCAATTGTAGTAACCACTAGTTGTCCTCTTTTCCTTGAAAACGTACTAACAAAATAATGCTTATTTCCATGCTTGTACTAGTATAAGCAATACGACGGGTGCAACATGTGCAACAGGATTTACTTACACTTCCGTGGCACTTAAGGGAGTTGGCTTCTCAGTTTCAAAGTAATTAACTTTTCAAAACACTAGTTTATATTGATAGGGGATTAATAAAGGAATCCAAAGAGCAAAAAAAATTATAGGTCGCCGTGCTTGTTTTCGAGATATTAGTCATTGAAATTTTGGCGGGAAAATATTCTCTCTTGACTTTTCATAGCTTTATCATTGACAGGTTGAAGTTCTCAAAAACTGTTAAAAAGTAATTAAAATTTTATAAGACTTATACAGATGGTTTATCATTATACATGCAAAAGATTAACAGAAAGAAAAATGGAGGTCACCGGGCAAATTTTTTCAAGGCATTCAAATGGATAAAACCAGAGGATTCCGAAAATCGGATAAAAAATCCAAAACATGACAAGCCAGCTTCCTTAAGATCACACAAGTTATTATTGGGGTTCTTGTTTATCAGTCTTTATTTTTTTCTATGTTGTGATTTGTATACTGTGAATATTATATTTTTAATCGTTTTTCGTTTTTTTGTCATGTCAATGTCCGTTTGATTTTGACATATTGTTTCAATTATCAATTTTGTATCTTTCGCCTCTCTTTCATATAGTATGTTTCCAGATTGGACCATCTACAGCACATACTATTGTTAGCCTTGAAGTCTTGATAAAGAAAAACAGTTAAATTAATCGAAAGGAACCAAGGTGAAAAAGTTAATAAACGTTGTGATATACCAACTGACCATGCTGAGTTTTGTCTTTTTCTTATTACATCAGTGTTTTGGAATTTGACTTTGATATTGTGACAAGAAGCTAGCAACGAGTTACTCAATGAGACCGCTAATTACTTACCAACACACAAATGAAGACATTTCAAGAGTTCTTCATGATTTATCGTCGTTGAAATAAAAATAATAACTCATACAGACTATTCAATTCAATTTGATTATAATATAGTAATTTTATATTTTAGTCAGAATCTTTATCATTTACCATACGGTGCCAGTGTGAGCAAACCCCCTGAGGTCACTGAATTAGATGGATACAATGGTGTTGTGTCGGACGGTTTAGATGTTGCCTCTTGTCCTTCATGACACATTCGCACTCTCTGTGAGGCCGTGACATTAGTTCCATCATATTTAACAATCTAAATATACAGAAATATTTGATATATAATATGAATTTGCTGTATATTTTACGGTCAAATGACCAAATGTACAATATTTGACTGTGCAATTCCTATCATATCATATAACAGAATATCAGAAGTGTAATAATGTCTTGTAAAATAGTTATTTGAGCAAGCTGTCAAAGCTGTCTAATTGTTGTGTCATGTGTACTATTGTTTTTCTGTTTGTCTTTTTCATTTTTAGCCATGGCGTTGTCAGTTTGTTTTAGATTTATGAGTTTGACTGTCCCTTTGGTATCTTTCGTCCCTCTTTTAAAAGAATGATGTGATAATAATACTCAAATTTCGTTTAACAACGTTTCTACGAAAACTATAATACAATGATCACCACACAAATAAAATACAAATGAATATATAAACATCAATGACAGATTTTACATGTACTAGTACATGTATCATTTGATTGAAATGGACATGTTAATTAATAATTAACTCCTATTAGACGTATTTTTACCCTATGAAATTGGTAAAACACTTCATATGCAGGTAAGAGGAAATCTTAACTAGTTACCCGTATTAATGCAAATGGCAAAATTTTCAGTGAGACAAATCTCAACTTGGAGCTGAAGCATTATTAAAGAAATGTATAGTTATTTTCATGAAAACTAGCTTCGTTTGTTTCATTTAGGGCCCCCTTATAAATAGTGAAAAAGGTTTTTATTTGAATAATAGGATTTTCATATTATTAAAACTTAGATAAAACCATCTTTCAAAGCTCTATTTAAATATAAAAGATAAATAAGAATTCAACGTATAACATGTATTATGTGTGGGCAAGCCTTATGGTCCAATGTGATACACACTTAAATGATAAGTATTTACCAGGCATGTAAATCTAGGGTTTATGATTAAGTCCGGTGAACTGTCAAAGTTATACCAGCTTGTGTAGTATTGAGATTCTGACTTTATGTTAACCATGCACCCAGTGTATCCATCATCTGTAGAAAAAAGAAAATTGGTAGTTGTTTAACAGGAATAATTGACAATTCAACAAAAGAAGCGTTTAACCGTCTAAAACTTATAAAATTAAAATCAAGACACCATTTGTACAATTTGGTATTCTATACTGACGTATTTTCTACGTAAGACGCATCTTATTTGCCAAAATCAAACGAGTTTAAAAGCCTAATCAAATACAAAGATGGAATGGTATTAAACATTCCGAAAAGTTTTACCGAATACAACCTTTCAAAAATATGTGTTTGTTTTTATTGAGAAGCAGGTGTCGGACCATAATATACACCTGTTTATCTTATTGGTCAGTCATCTTAGCATCTTTCATAGTTTCAAATACATTTAAGGTTGTACCAATTTAGAATATGACAGTTATTTCCAATTCGTTTGAGTATTTTATTTCGCCATTTGATAAAGGAATCTCTGTTTTTATTGGAATTTGTTAATTTTGTAATTTCTTTCAAATAACTTTTTTCATTTAAGATACATGATTGGTTGCAAATCTATTTGTTTTTACAAATTTAAAACAGTATCCGCTGGGAAATGTTTTTCGCGTTTCTTAAAAGGTTAGAACAACTAAGGAAAAAGCCAATATGTTTTATTCAAGTGAACGCATTATGAGCCTTGAACAACATACAGATTTCACACATTGTTAAAGGTTCTAATTAATGAGAGAGCAGTTGGTTTTATGTGACAACATTTTAACATGCTTTATGTGACTAAATTTGAATGCATTAAGTTACCTGAAAATCCTACTTTGAGTGTGTTGCTCGCTCCTGTAGAGTACGTTATATTTATAGTAGTTTTAGTCCCAGCGCAGGAATTCATATTACCAGTACTTTCACTATTCAAGATATCGTTAAGTAGAAACGAAAAGTTGCCTAGGAACGGATCTGAACAAAATTGAAGAGCATCGTTTTCGAACCCTTTGAAAAAAATATATATGAATTTGAATTTTTCTGTCGTCATTCGCGCCCAAATTCATTCTATGTAGAGATTGTTCACATGAAAGTAATACTTTTACTTGCAAAAAATGTTTTACATGCTACAATATCGTTATCATTATAATGTAATTTTATGCGACTGTCATGTTAGTGAAAAGTTTAGAGACCTATATAAACAGGTTGAATCCATCTTTTATACACAAGGACATGCCTGTACCAAGTCAGGAATACATCAGTTGTTTTTCTTTCATCTGATGTGTTTGAGCATTTTAATTTTGTCATTTTATTAGGGACTTTCCATTTTAAATTTCTATTGGAGTTGGGTATTTTTGTCATTTTACCTTTTAAATATGTTTATATAATTAAGACTAAAATTTATAATTGATATAATGTTTCAGATATTATATGACAAAATTGAAAAATGTAGTTATGAAGATGTCGTAAATGCTGTTATAATCATAAATAAATATAAACTGTATTCAATCCTTAATATGAAAATAGAATGTCAATCATAACCCAACATTTTTTAAACCAACAATTAACTTATATTCTAATATAACGTCCATATCACGTTTTGTAAACTGTTAGCACACACCATGTTTGACACATGTGCAAAAAAATACTGTTTATATCCGTTATCATTGTTATTCGGATCAAACTATGATGTGTAAAAAGTGAAGAACAGAGAAAAATTGCCAAATTAAAAATGTGGATTTAAAAAATAAAAAAAACATGAAAAGGAAGAAAAGAGGAAAAAGAGGAAAAAAAAGGAAAAAGAGGGAAAAGAGGAAAAAAAGAATTAAAGGTAAGTAAAATTTAATGAAACATAAATATGGCCCCCAATTCCACATCCCTTCCTATTTCAATAAACCCTATCGATAACATGTTTACTCGAAAAAGTTTATTTACCAGCACGGACCATGATCTGGAAAAGTTCAACTGCTATTTCAGTTGTACAGATGTCTGCAATGCTGCTTACATCGTGTGAATCAATCATGTTGATAGTTCTTTCTCTATTGTTATCTTCGTCTAACATAAATCATTAATAATGATGACGATGTTTTTAGAAATTTAATATGTCTGAATATAACAATATCAAAAGTATCTTGCAAAACAAGCATGTTTTACCAGTTGTCATATAATCTCAAATAATTTTCTTAATGGTCTGTTTTCCTTTCTTTTTGGGTTATAATTTTTTTCATGTTTTTGTTCGTGAACTAGTCGATATGAAAATTCGTTGTATTGAAAACCCCTCTAACTCTTTAGAAAGCAGAAACTTCAATAGTTTTTTTTTCATAATTTGATAGGTTTTGTTTCTATTTCTAGAAGTTTTTGTCGATTGTAGAAATGTACATGGATATGCTTGATTTTTTCTAAACTTTGACAGAAGCGGGTCGTTTTAGAGCTTGACGAATTTTTAAGACACATGTGAATTGTTCAAACAGTAAGTTGACATCTAGACGTCTTAGTTGTTATGTGTCGTGCAGTTGGTGTCTCCATCAAATAAATCAGATGTGTAAGATTTTTGTTTCTTCCTTTCAATTTATAATATGACCTCAATTAGCTTATTTTTTAAACTTACTCACATGACTGCATGTAATGATAAAATGAATACTCTGTAATCTTAGTAACTTCCATACACAAGAAGTAGTAGTAATTTTCAGTCACACCAGAAATAGTAGCAACTATTGTGTCGGACGTTCTAAAATTAAATGCATAGCCTCTATATTTACAAATCAAAAAGAAATTTAACGATCTGATTCAAACCAAAAAATCTATGAAACTGACATTTTCAACATGCTCGATTTTTTTATTGCCAACAATTTGTTATTTGTTACGTTTGAAGGACTTGTTTTTCAACAATCTGTCGGAATTCCCATTGTAACCAATTTTGCCCCTCTTCTTGCACACTTGTTTCCTTATTATTATGAGACTGACTTCAAAGAGGAGAGAGAAAAAGTAAGCAATATCCCTTAACTTTACTTTCCGCTGTATAGATGATGTTCTCTCACTAAATAATTAAAAATTTGGTGACTATGTTGAACGCATCTATCCCATCGAATTAGAGATAAGGATACAACAGATAAAGATAAGTCTGCCTCATATCTCGACTTATATCTAGAATTTGTTGGGTTGAAAACAAAACTTTACGACAATAGAGATGATGTCAGCTTCCCAATTATCAACTTTCAATTTCTATGTAGTAACATTACAACAGCGCCTACATACGGAGTATATATCTACCGATTGATACGATATTCCCGGGTTCTATATTCTATCATGATTTCCTTGAAAGAGTGTTGCTGCTCACAAGAAAGCAGTTAAACAAAGAGTTCCAAATTGTGAAGTTGAAACCATCCCGTTGTAAATTTTACGGACAGAGTTGGTTGACCGTTATGGAATATCCGTTATACAGATAATACCAGATATGTTCCTTATATCGTAACAACAATCCCGTTTCCTTTTCATGAATGTGACATACCGAACTAGACTAGTATTTACCGGGGTTGTAATAACATGAGCAAAGCGATGGGTGCCACATGTGGAGCAGAATCTCCTCACCCTTCTAGAGCACCTGCGATCACCCCCAGTTTTTGATTGGGATTGTGTTTCTTAGTCTTTAGTTTTCTATGTTGCGTCTTGTGTACTAGTATTTGTCTTTTGTCTTTTTATTTTTTAGCCAGGGCGTTGCCATTTTTTTTCATCTATGAGTTTGACTGTCCCTCTGGTATCTTTTCCCAATCTTTTAAAAATACTGTAGTTTAACAAATTTGGGGTATATTTAGAACCAAAACTATCTGGTTAAATGTTAAACAAAGAAAGATAAAACAATCCCTTTAATAATTCAAACCTCATTACATATTTGTTTCCACTAGTTATATGACACGTCAAATTAGTTGTAGTTCCTTGTCTTGTAATGCTATACTGGTTTAAGTACATTACAGTTCCACTGCTGAATTCTACCTCGATGAATTTATTATCATACCAGGAACCAGTCATATAAGAAGGCAACGCACAAGTTCCACCTGAAATTTTAAAAGAATATGTACTCAAAACTCAAAAATAAGAGAATGCTATGTAATTGATTCATTCTCTAAAAAAATGATTTTTAGTTCTATTTTGTATGACACGAAACACAACTTTCAAAGTAGAAATAGAAATCGAAGAAGTTCAGTACTTTTTTACATATTTTACAGAACAAGTACTCAAAAACGAAAATAAAAGACAGCTACTGTAACTGTCGCAAAATGAAAATATTTGTATAAAAGACGTCACTGAGTGGAAGTTGTAGTTCAGTTTGGCTTCTCAATTTTAACACCTTGGGGATTTGTAGGGCAGAGGTTTTCATATACAAGCAAATAAAAACATGTAACAAGTCACCTTATAATGTATTTATTTGTCTTTAAAAAGACCGCAAAAACTTTTGAAAAGAAAAACAACATGAAGACAAAATCAGTCCACAGGATACAAAACAGAAAATCAAAGATAGAGCAAAATAATCATACGTATATGCCCATACAAAAAGTACATTATTGGCGTTTAATGTCTAATTGCAAAATACTTTTTAAATGCCAAACTATATATTTTACTGTTTGCTCCTTTATATATTGTTGTTATAGTTAAATCTCAATAACGTAGTCTCTTTTGTATGAATTAGTCGTGCCTATTGCAATATCCCTTCCATTAGTGTGGCTCCCATTCGTTCTTCGCGTTACAGATTTTGCTTCTTAAAAAAAACGGAAAAAGGTGATTATAAAAAGAAATGACAACACAACAGTCAAAATTGTGTTTTAAACTTAATCTCTATAAAACAAATAACTGTAAACACAAATTACTTCATAAACAAATAACCACAAAAAAAAAGGCTGAACATGCAAATGGGTTTGAATTAGATTAAGATACAGAAGGTATTGACACCAATTTTAACAAAAAATATAACAAATCTGATTGAATTAAAAACGGGTGCTAATTACAGTTGTGCTGATGTTTGTTTGGTTATTCTACGTACATTTGCAATTATTACATGCTTTTTCAGAAAATACAAATCTAGCGGCTGATCTCTTCCAAAATGTTCTGGGACAGAGGTTGATTTTTTTTGAAAATTGACAAGTGCGTTATAAATGATTGAGGAGTGGGCAGAATCCCTTAATTAAAATATATCACTTACGAAGCCTTGTCCTTGAAAGGATTTTTGTCCATGTACAAAATGTGTTATTTTTTTCTCCAACTTAAGATTTAACGCCACTAGATATTTCGATCGGATGTGGCTAAATACTCGTATACTCCGTTCATTAAAACGGGGGCCACTTTTTTTTCAATCTCGGGCGGAAATAATTCATCGACAACAAAAAGTCTAAAGCCATAGCAATATGAAACGTTTTTATCTAGATGATATTCATGTATTTGAGAAGTTCCATTACGTAAAATCTTATATGTAACGGATTTTAGTATACGAGTTCATTCGTATATATTTTAAAATATTTATTGTGAATGAAAAAACGATTTTACCTTCATCATATCAGCAACAAAATATCAAAGTATTTTTACAATAGAAAAATCCCGACACAAAGGATATTGCCTGATTTATGACTTTCGGTATACTACTATTGCCCTCATTTACGATGATTTGAAATTTGAGTCATCTTGAAACTATTTTCTTAAAAGAATAGTTTTCAGATGAAACTTCAAATACATTTTTTATTGCTCCAATAATATTTGTCCTCCTAATATTAGGAACTAAAAGCTGTCAAGTCCTGGTCGTATTTAAAGCTCATATAAAGAGAAGACCATCTTTCTTTTATATACATTGCATGTATTATACCTTCAGAACTTTCAGGAAAGGTTTGTCCGCTGCAAAATCCACTATAAACTCACAGCTATTGCTTATGGTTTAAAAAATAAAAAGAGATAACAAAATATGTAATGTACGCGATTGCTGACGGCATTTTTTATTTGCAAACTATAGTTTCCTTTGAGATTCTTACCATATCAAGTGAGGTTATTATTGTGTTGAAATGTATATGTCTCTTTTGCTAAATAATTATTCAAGTTCTCAATTTGTTTTCATTTCGTATTCGTCGTGACAAAAATATTTTTTGTCACATATAACATTGTCTTTATTATACCATGCGTGTACGAGATGTTTATCGATATAATTATAATCATCTTTAAAATGTTTTAAACTCATATGACACGACGCAAGAAAGAATACTACGCACGCAAATAAATCTAGCCGGGGCTAGTTAACTTGAGTTCAAATGACAGTAGGGTTTTGTTTAAATGTCGTTTTTCTTTAAAGAATAATTTTAATTGATCAACTGTATTCCTTATATTTGTCTTGAAATTAAATAAACATTTTATCGATGATATACTAGTATACTGATAATACAATTTAAAAGTCAATACAATATTTAAAATAAGCCACTGCAAACATGTTGTTCTGTTTGGAAACAATATTTTTCAGAGATTCTTTACCATTTCAAATAACGTTATCATTTTCTGGAACTGTATGTACTTATTTTCTAAAATAATAATTTAATATTTCTCCTAAAATTAGTAAAATTGGTACGAATCCCATACAGTAAAAACATACATCCACACGACAGGACTGTTTGACGGTATAAGTCAAGGTTGGTCATGTGTTTATACCCCTAGATAACATTTTAAATATAAGCGGATAGAACCATTAAACGCTCTATAATTTTCCCTCTGTAACTTCTCTTGGTTAAATATTACTGTCGGAAGATTATAGTATCGACAAAATACTTAGTTATCAAAGGTACCAGGCTTATAATGTGATACACCAGACTCGAGTTTGTCTATATAAGACTCATCAGAGATGCTAAAATCAAACAGTAAGAAAGCCAAACAAATCTATGTTGAAGAGCATTGAGGACCCTATTCCCCAAAAAGGATGTCAAATACGTCTGAGGGAATCTATTTTCGGAATAAAAAAAAAATCTTAGTATTTCGCAAAATTCATAGTTTTGCAAACAGAAAATTTATAATAATGAGCCTATTTACAAAGCATCAAAGATAAATGTATTTGAACAGATTTGTAAGCATGTCCGCACTTAGTTGAGTGATAGCTAAGAATTAATTGCATACGTTTTGTATTACTGCTTTCATATGAAAAATGATTGAACAACCTTTAAAAGTAAAAAAACAAAAATATTGAACTCTGAGAAATTCAAAACGGAACGTTCCTTATCAAATGACAAAATCTGAGGCTGAAACACATCAAACGAATGGATAACAAATGTTATATTCCTCACTTGGTACAGGCATTTTCGTATGCAGAAATTGGTGGATTAAGTCAGAATAAAATATGCGACAAAACGTATATTGTTCATTTTCCATTAAAACTGTTTTCCGTCGAAATTAAAGTTCATCTCTTACCATTTTTGACCCTGAAAAATAAGAACTTAAAATATTTGCTGTGGTCTTACCTTATCCACATTCTAGGTAGCATTAGTTAACCCTTGATAAAAACATAAACAAAAGAAGTTAACTACTCACCGATAGTATTGATGGAATACAAAATCATTCCAATAGATAACATATAATATGAGGTATAAACCATTTCGAACATTACGTTTTCTTTGCAAACTAAAGTTGTCACTGAGATTTTTTACTATTTAAACAGAAGTAATTGTTTCGTTTAAATGTATATCAACCGTTGTTTATCTCTTTTGTACAGAAATAATTGGTCATTTAAATATTTTCAACTACTTTGTACTACAAATACGAACCAATTTTAAGTTTAGAACGAATGAGCTAATTGAATTGATTGATTGATTTTCCATGCAAATTTAGTATTGTGTTTTACCCTTAGTTAAGTTGGTATACAGAACCACTTCCCTTCAATTTTACAATCACAATAAAGTCGTTGCGATGGAAATGAAAGTCCTTGTATTATCGTACATGAAATGTGACATTTTGTCCACACGTTATCTGTTATAATCAATGAATTATCGTACTCCGAGTAACTTGTCTTATCACTTGACTATATCGAGATTCCTCCATCCACGACCTTTCAAGGTGCCTAAGCTAACAGCAAATAAGGTCAAACAGATTTGAGTCGAAAGGTACGATATTGTATTGAAAATAACTTATTGCTTATAACTTAAACTCGACGTCTTCAATGTTTGTCTTGAATATAATACTGAGGGAAAACATCAAATATAAGAAGAGAACAACAACACAACAGAAACACTTAAATGCAACACACACAGAAACTAACTATAATTTAACAATGGCCATTATCCATACTTGGTGCAGGACATATTACACGACGTAAATATTACTAGGCATGCACATTTATCTAAAGTTTGTAAGCATAAATTCAAATGACGTTGTTATTTTATTGAAATGCATATATCTTTTTAAAGTTGTTAAAGTGTTGTCATGCGTTAAGTCCTGAAAACACTCTTTTTCGTCAGATGAATAATATACTGCTGATGCAATTTAAGATAAAATATATGCAATATAAGCCATTGCTAAAGTTTTGTACTACTTTAAACATACATTTATATTTTCCAATGGGATTCTTTACCATTTCAAATGACGTTAACGTTTTGTAGAAATTTATATTTTATTTTTGTAAGAAAATAATTTCATAATCGTCGTGAAGAAAAAGCAAATTGGTATAAATAGCGCGCATATACAAGTCAGGAATATGACAGTTGTTTTTCTTAATGTTTGATGTGATAGGGCTTTTTATCACATATTTAGTACTGATATGTACGTTTTTGCTTGGCCAATAATAGCCGGAAGTCAAGGTTGGTTATCAGCCCCCGGGGCTGATATCGATATCAGCCCTCAAAAACCCATATCGTGCCCCCGAGTTTGACTTCCGGTAACCTGTCAATCAAATACTATTTGTAAACAAGATGGCAACAGAAGCAGACGACGAGAGGTTAATGACTATAACGAATGATGATACCAGTAATTTCATTGAAGAAATGAAAAATGATAACACAAAGAGAAAAACTAAAAGTGACATAAAATTATTAACTGAATGGTTAAAGGCGAACAACGAATTACGGGCAATAGAGGATATATCTGTACCTGAACTCAATCAGTACTTGGCCAGATTTTATTTGTCTGTCCGGTCTCGGAAAAATGAGGAGTATGAGCCAGACAGCCTGAAGTCAATACAGTCATCGATTAATAGGCACTTGATGGAAAAGAGTGGAATAAATATTCTTAAAGATAAAGAATTTCACCACAGTAGAGAGGTGTTATCCGCGAAAAGAAAGCACTTGAAGTCACAGGGACTGGGAAACAAAAAGATGAAAGCTGATCCATTCTCATCCTCTGAAATAGATATGCTATTTGAACAGAATCTCCTAGGAACAGGTAGGTTTATGCAATATTATCATGTGACTGTGCATGTACATAAAATGATTATGATATCAGCTTCAAAAATATATCTTTAAGTTTTAACAGAATAAGACATGTTAGGCAACATCAACATAGAATGTAGTTTGTCATACATGTTTCAAGACAGTGAACACGTATATATTTTTTTTAAATATGCTTCAGTCTTCTATATACATGTAAGGTGTCATTATTGATAATGAATGTAAACAATTTCTAGCTATACATAGTGTACGTAACGTTTTAATATTATCCTATAATCTGAACTGTCAATTCTTACTTTTAGGCAACCCTGAGGCACTACTTAATACCATATGGTTAAATAATACTTTGCACTTTGGTATGAGGGGAAGGAAGGAGCATACTGACATGTTATTTGGAGACATAAAAATGATGACAACAGCAAGTGGAGAGCAATATTTGGAATACAATGAAAGGCTGACTAAAACTAGGACGGGACACAGTGACAGTAGAGCATTTGCACCTAAAATGTTTGCAACACCAGGTAACTTTCTTTCGATTTATTAAGAATTAATATAAAATTGACAGTAAATGATAAATACAGAAACCACCACACAAGTATGCCTACAAAATTAATTCATACATATATCATGTATATAACTTACATGTACTTTTAAAAAGAATATAAAAAAAAACACCCCAAAAAAACACAAAATATCCAGAAATATCTAGCTATGCACATCAAAGAACTCAAAATGGAAACATGAACAAATGAAAAGAATAGATATATATCACTAAAGCTTATTCACCTTAAAATATTTTTTTTAAAATGTAGATATTGTTTCAATTTAATATGATGCATGTCCTTGATTATTTTCATTTTCTTAAAATAGATAATCCACGCTGTCCAGTGAATGCATTCAAGCAATATATTTGTCACCGCCCTGAAGATGCTCTGACTCCAGACAGTCGCTTTTATCTAAGTATTAAAAGGATGGTACAACCTGATGCCAGTGAAAATGCTAAACAAACATGGTTTACCATGCAGCCATTGGGTAAAAATACTCTAGGAGATTTAGCTAAAAAAATGTCTATGAAAGGTGGTCTTACAGGAAGAAAGGTTAACCATAGTGTTCGCAAAACTACAGTGTCCTCACTTCTTCACTCCAATGTGGAGGCTACTACCGTCATGCAGTTGACAGGCCATAAGAATGTTGCTTCCGTCAATGAGTATAGTTCAGCATCATTACAGCAACAGCAAACTATGTCAAATATCTTATCAGATATTGGTTCAGGAAGCCGGGGATTAATACCACAAGAACCAACTCCAAACACTAGCTTTGAAGCCAAATCTGCAGATTTTCCGGAGGACGATATTTTTGACAGTGTTGAATTAAATGAAGTTTGCAAAACAATAGAAAATTTTGAATCTGTAGAAAAAAATGTAAAAATAAACAGTGGAAAATGTTCCACAAGCTTTAATTGGCAATGTTACAATAAACATTTACAACTCTGAAAAATAAGATTATTGTTATATATTTGTTGAATTATTCTCATCACTTTACTTTTTCACTGTGATACAAATTGTTAATGCACTGTGGTACATTTTTTTATTTTTTTCTTTATTCAAATGTTATTATTGTTGAAAAAAAAAAAATAATTTGAAATATTCCTTCATTTTTCTCCAGCATGAAAATATGTGATAAATAGATTATGACATAATTTTCCATATTGGCCCTGGTATCAGCCCTCGACCCATATCAAGCCCTCGGGCTAAAGCCCTCTGGCTTGATATAGGAGTCTAGGGCTGATACCATGGCCAATATGGAAAATGCCATGTAATAATCTATAATTATTTTGCCATTTAATAAGGGACATTCGATTTGAATTTTCCTTGGAGCTCAGTGTATTAATTAGTTTACTTTATATCTTCAGTTTAACAGACTGCAGGAGGTTTACTGTTCGACAGTTTAACTCAGGGATGGTCATGTGTTTTATATCTCTAGATAACGTTTCAAATATAAGCTGGTACAACCATTAAACGTTTTATAGTTTTCCCCTCAGAAAGTTATCTTGGTCAGATATTATTGTCGAAAATTTACTCTGTTCACAAAATAAAAGATAGCATCATAGAAATGTATAAGAGCAGATCGATAAACAGGTTCGCATTTTGTTGATTAATAGTTTTTAAATCAGTGGTATATTTTTTTAATTACTTCTTGTCAATTAAAAAATTATCTAACAACCTCCAAGTTAAAGACAATTAAGCGATAAAACAAATGTGGACTATTTACTGCTGTGTTGTAATTTTCTTTAAAATTACAACAATGTTTTCTTGAAGCTAATTTCTTCTATCAAAACTGTTTCGGTGAAATTCAAAATACTTTTTATCCTCGATATTACCAATTTGTCACTTGATATGAAGAACTGAAAATTGTGTTATCTTATTCTTTCCTATCCGCGTTCTATGTTAATTTGTTACCCTAAATAGAAATATGATTTTTCCCAACAAAACGAACAAAGTCTAGTACTCACCAATACTATTGATGAAATGAAAAATCACTGCAATACAGAAAATCCAATATGATGTATTAGCCATTTTGAACGTTACGTTTTATTTGTTAACTAAAGCGTTCAATGAGTTGTTTACTATTTAAAATGTATATAAGCGATGCGTATCTCTTTTGTTCAAGAATAATTGAAGTCATTTAAAACTTTTCATCTAATTAATACTGCATACACACTACTACGCAGAATAAGTGAATGTAAGATTTGGTAAAAATGAATGACGTAATAGTATTGATTGATTGGTATTTTATTACAAAGTTATTAAGTTTTTTTTTAGTGTTGTTCATAGACAGAGATTAATTTGAAAGAATTGATGATATTTTTTTCTCTATTTCTACGTCTTTTTGTCAATCAGAAGCCTGTCCCATACTGTCACTTCCAAACAAATTTATGTAGTGTTCGATATGACGACACTGATGGGAAGAAGATAGATTTCCTATTTATAGATCAGATATTTACATAGGCAAATATATGATTCTATTACACAATTCAACCTATTGTGTATTCATGTGTTCTTAAAAAAAATAATAGTAAATAAACCTTTCTTCGGGTTAAAAGAAAAACGATGCAAAGACAAAAATCACCTCCACAGGATAAAATCAAAAGAGTTAAGGTTGAGCAGCAGGATTCCTACATTTGAACACATAAATAAATATATGCATTAGGCGTTTGATGTTGCATAACAAATTGATTGCAAATAACAAAACTCAACAGTTTGATGTTTATCTCCTATACACATTGTTATCAAAGTGGAAATATTTTTTTTCTCTTGTTGCACAATTTTTGACACGTTTTTAGGAATGGTCGTGTCCAATTCAATTTCCCTTCATACAGAATTAACGCTTTTGTTTTATATGAAGCGAAACAAATTATTGCTAAAGACAGCAATGATATATCATAGCTGCGTGTGGAATCACTAAAAATTAAAGAATAAAATATACGATATTAAGCCAGTGAAATGTTATGCTCTCTTAAAGCAACTTCCATTGTATAAGTTGTTTTATCATTTTTAGATGGCGTTATTATTTGATAAGAATTGCATACATTAAAATAACTGTTTTTTGGCATACAAATGAGACACATAATAAAAATAATAATATATAGTGACATTAACTGGCTGTTTCTGTATTGGCACTGGCATATATTTAAGGTTTGCCGTAGGGTCAAGGGCCAATACAGCTGACCGAGAATCTATACCAGTGCCAATACAGAAACAGCCAGTTCATAACACTTTTATTAAATAATCCAACTTTTTCAATACAGACTTGTTCTGAATGCTGTATTACATACATCAAATTTGAATATAGGGCCAATATTTCCAATACGGACTGGCATTATGAATCCTGAACTACATGCACAATATATGTCTACATGTAATTCAGGATTCATTGCCAGTCCGTATTGGAAATATTGGACCGGGCCGAAAAGCAATATAGATCATGTGATTTATATGACCATGACAACGTCACCAGTATGACACATAACGTTTTGGTAGTATTAGGGCTGTTTTAATCGTATTATTTAATAAAACAATGTCATACATAAAAGTTGTCTTTTACATGTTTCTAAAGTAAAAAACACAAAGTAAAACTCATTTGTGTACTTTACGTTATCTGTAATATTAAAGGAATTATACTGTTTCTCATTTCTTACCTTTTTTGTCCCCCTGATATTTAGAACTAAAAACGGCATCATCGTGGTCTTATCTAATCCTCATGTCAACTATCTCTTTTACATAGGTTATTTCTGTTACCTATTAATTAAACATATGATTCTTTGCAACGAAGTCGACTACTCACCACTTCTTATTATTGAAATAAAAATCATTTCTATAAAGAAAATATAATATAATGTATAAGCAATACCGAACGTTTTGTTCTTTTTGCAAACTTAATTTTTTTCATTGAAATTTTTCATTTTTAAAAAAGAAGTTAATATTTTGTTCAAATGTATATAAACGATGCGTATCTCTTTTGTTGAAGAATAATTAAGGTTTTAAAATATATGTATTTAATCTATACTACATACAACGAAATAGACAAATGCGGTGAGTTAAGCCATAGTAAATATGAATAAGCTAACTGATTGTTTAAAATCTCGAAACAAAGCTATGTTTGGTGTGTATAACACTGAACTTGTGTGTTATACGGTATTACTTCATTCTCATTTCCGGTCGCGAGTCCTTATATCAACATACATGAAATGTCTGCATCATTCAACTCTGTGATCATATGACGATCTCGAGCTTCTCCATCTGCAACCTTTGAAAGCGCCTGGACTTAACTAGATATAGGAAGATGTGGTGTGAGTGCCAATGAGACAACTCTCCATCCAAATAACAATTTATAATAGTAAACCATTATAGGTCAATGTACGGCCTTCAACACGGAGCCTTGGCTAACACCGAACAAAAAGCTATAAAGGGCCCCAAAATTACTAGTGTAAAACCATTCAAACGGGAAAACCAACGGTCTAATCTATATAAATAACGAGAAACGAGAAACACGTATAAACTACGTAAACAAAAGACAACTACTGTACATCAGATTCCTGACTTAGGGCAGGTGCAAACATTAACGACATGAACAGTCAGAGAAGACATGACTTGTTCAATGCCAAAAATAAATGTATTGACAGGTAGTAGAATAGTGAGGAGCGACTTCTTTAGAGATAAAAATTAACGTGTGTGTGTCTCTATACATCAAAGACCAGTCTGTACCAATCATTTCTTATACCTATACCAAACCTATTGCAACTAAAATTTTCAATTACAAACACGTTTTGCAGGATCTCGATATTGACGACTTCAAGTCTGAACCTCCTGATTGCACTTGTGCTAGTTACCAATTCACATATAATCCTGCTGGCCACGTTATTACCGGTGACCTCAACATTGTTAATAACACTTCTCTACGAAATGTGTTATCGAAAGGTCCGAAATATCGTGAGCCTAAACCCATCAATTAGAAATACAACTTTTGGATTATGCCAGGCAATGGGCTAAGCGCGAGAAGGAAGACGTAGACACTCTTTCCGAATGGATTAAGGCAGTGAGGTCGTTGATACAAATCAAAATTTAAAACCTGAATGGGTCTATCAATCCCCATGCTACGTCAATCTTTAAAGACCCAAATGTTACAAAACACCTATCCTACCTCCATGACAAATATGTTGTTGTCCCCGCAAATAAAGCCCCAAACAACATCGTTTTTGTGTGTAAAACTCATTACATTAACTGCTAGATAAACGAATTAGGTATTATCAATTCACTTGGAAACTCAACATATACCCTCCCGACACTTACCAAAGAGGAATTCCTTGATAATCATAGGTCTGTTCTATGTTCCTTTGGAATTTCAACCACAGATGAAGAACTGGATCTTCAATCACTGTATTGAATTCCTAAACTACATAAGTGTCCTTACAAACAAATATTGCTGGGTCTTCCAAGTGCTCAACGAAACCTCTTTCTAAATTATTAACATCTATTTTATCAGCAATCAAAGTTATTGTGAAACATGTGAAACTGCCTATTCTAGAGCGGGCGTGAATCAGATGTGGATACTTAAAAATTCCAAAGATCTTTTAGAGTACATACAATTTAACTCTCTTTCATCTTGTAACACTATTAAAACATTTGACTTTTCTTCCTAGTATTCCACATTCCAAACTAAGAGACAAATTGAAAGAGTTGGTATTGCTTTGCTTCATAAAAAAGAATGGCCAACGTAGATACAAGTATCTTGTCTTAGGGAGGGATAAATCCTACTTTGTACAGGATCACTCTGATTCAAACAAAAAATCTCTGAAACTGATATTATCAAGATGCTTGATTTCTTGATTGACAACATATTTGTTACGTTCGGAGGACGTGTTTTTCAACAGACTGTCGGCATTCCAATGGGAACAAACTGTGCCCCTCTATTTGCCGACTTGTTTCTTTATTATTATGAGGCTGACTCCATGCAGGAACTTTTTAGGAAGAAAGATAAGAAGTTAGCAATATCCTTTTACTCTACTTTCCGCTATATAGATGATGTTCTTTCACTAAATAATTCAAAATTTGGTGACTATGTGGAACGCATCTATTTCATCGAGCTAGAGATAAAGGATACTACAGATACAGTTAAGTCAGCCTCATATCTTGACTTACATCTAGAAATTGACAATGAGGGTCGGTTGAAAACAAAACTTTACGACAAAAGAGATGATTGTAAACTTTCCATTTCTAAGTAGCAACATTTCAGCAGCACCTGCATACGGGGTATATGTCTCCCAATTGATATGATATTCCCGTGCTTGCATTTCCTATGATGATTTTCTTGATAGAAGGTTGCTGCTCACAAGGAAGCTATTAAACCAAGAGTTCCAAATGGTGAAGTTGAAATCATCCCTTCGTAAATTTTACGGACGCCATCACGAGTTGGTTGACCGTTATGGAATAACCGTTTCACAGATGATATCGGATATGTTCCTTACGTCGTAACTACAATCCCCTTCACTTTCATGAATGTGACCTACCGAATCTATTTACCGGATTTGTTATCACATAAGCAACACGACGGGTGTCCCATGTGGAGCAGGATCTGCTTACCCGACCGGAGCACCTGAGACCACCCCTAGTTTTTTTTATGGGATTCGTGTTGTTTATTCTTTAGTTTTTTATGTTGTGTCATGTGTGCTGTTGTTTGTTTGTCTTTTCATTTTTAGCCATGGCGATGTCAGTTTGTTTTAGATTTATGAGTTTGACTGTCCCTTTGGTATCGTTCGTCCCTCTTTTACACCTATGTAAACATTTATCATTTATGTAATTTTATTGACACTGACATGAATAAGATACACACATCATCGTCACATGTAAATAAGATAAGCTTATGAAAATAAACAAGTTAAAAGGCCATATCTGTATATATAACTTTAAACGTCACAACAACAACAACAAAAAAGCGTACATATATTAACAACCATACACAACGTGTGCTGTACATAGTTATAAAAAAAACAAATAAAAAATTATCCTCAAAATTACCCTCATATAATATTATTAGAGGTGTTCCTGTCTATAAGAAGCTTATACAAAGAAGAAGGGTGAAATTGAAAAAGGCAAACAGATAAATAATAGTTCACAAGATACAACATAGAAAAGACTAAGCAACACGAAAATTATATAAAAGATCTATACTAGTATGTTTTTTTATCACTAATGTTTTTTTTTTATGCATGAATTATCTCGCTTTTAGAAAGATTTGAATTTTCCCTCGCAATTCGGCATTTTTTTATTATTTTAGATGCAATTACAGAAAAAAAATATCAATAATTTTAAATTATTCATTCTGTCCCTCCCTGTGTATTGACTAAACCGTGTTTATGTATTGTTTGAAACACATTACATTGTCTATTTGTTTTTGCAGATACATTGAAAAATCAACATTTATATTCTTTTGAAACTTTTCCCTTTACGCAAAGAGACGCGTTTTCAAATTTATTAGTTTTCTTGTGTGTGAATCTAACAAGTCACATTTGTTTTTTTACATGTTTTATTTCCATGTGGTGACCAGCAGGCATGCATTGAAGAAAGAAAGCGTGTGTGTTACGCACGTAATACACACGTGTTTGAAGGTACATACGTGACAAATACGTAACATTAGAAGTAAGGTCGGTTAGTCGTATAGCCAATGACATTATGGTTGCAGCCAAGTATCTTGTAAAAGTTTGGTCCACTCTAGTAGCTTTTTGATAATGGATTTGTAGAAATATCCTTCAAGTTATGTGTTATTTTTTGACGTAACTTAATCCTGTGATATAGCCATTTATTGTTGAGTGGTACAAGTCTGACTTGTATGGTTTTACGACGAAGCGACAAGGTATTTAAAAAAAAAATACCAGATGGCCGGCATAATAAAGGTGTTTCGAGAAGTATTAACCATCAGTGTTTCGGATACCATTACAGTACTTCTTATTCACCTAAGTGCAATACGACGAATGTCACAAAAACTGTCATGAAAAAAGAAAAACGTATCCTTCTGGAGTAACTGATTTCACTTTATGTTTCAATCAGACGTATGCCAAATCAAGTTTTAATTATATGTATTCGGTGTTTACAGGAACTTTTTTTCCTATTTCTTTTGAACTTTTTGGATAAACTCGATTAATGCCCAAAACAATTTATATTTGATTCCCTTTTTATCGTTTGTTGTTTTCTTTTCAAATAGAATCGAACGTGAATGTTTTATTTGTTGTTTTTCTTTTACTTTTTCTGCGTGTTACACAAAATATTCAAATTTGATACTGAACATCATCATTGAAAGGCGAACGAAAATTTGTAGTGTCCATGGTAGATGGTTGTCATATATTCAAACATATCACATAACTTTGATATATAATTATATATGCTATGGTTTTCAACAGAAACATTAGGTGGAAGAGGTCCTAAAATACAAATAACAAGTAATTCTTATCGAATTGGTTTATCAAAAAACAATAATGTATTTCAACTGAAAAATGTGAGGATGTATTCAACATATAGCTTTCAAAAAATTATTGACCCTAAACGTAGGAGAATGATTGACGGTCGATATTTTATATTGTAGCTACATTGTACTTGAATTAAAAAAACATAGAAATTTTGAAGTCTAGAAAAACATTGATTGAAATTCATTAATGTTTCCAAATGAGATGCATAGCAACTAGACAAGAGATGTAGGGCTACTTTACTCTGAATTGAGAATTGTAAGATTAAAACCCGGGTATAAACAATTCCTTTTAATCAAGTTTAGAGAAGTCATGTCAATAAGCATACTGTACAAACCTTGAATGTGAAAAAAAATTCAGTTTAAAATGCTCTTGACCGATTTGTTTTGTCATTGATAATAATTATTTTAAGAGAATGATGTTCTTTTCAATCGTGTTATTATTAACACATTCGTAGGCCACAAAGGACAAAAGTGTAACTATGAAATAATGTTTTTGTTACCAATACAAATTAAAGTAACAGAACCTTTGTAAATTGAAATGGAAACATTAATGAATAAGACATTATTTGCACCACATGGATATCGAAATTCGGCCTAGCGATGACATAATATATCTTGCATTCTTAATATTAGGTTTTTAAAAGCTTAATTAAAAAAAAAAAAATTATGTACCCATTCAAGAGAATTGTTATGCAAATGATTTTTTACAATGTGTACTTTTTCTTTTTTTAAAGTTTTTGGGAGTTTTCTTAGGCTTAATTTGAAGTTGAAAACAACCAATACTTATAAGTTTAAAATTAAATTTTGAGAACTAGTTTTGTGTGACCAAACTGGTTTATACAATTATTTGTAATTATAAAACATTTTAATTCTAAACTAGAATATGGAAAAATGCCAGTTAAAAAACAATGAGTGTCATCATTGTATGTGCATGTATTCTATATTTCGGATAATAATTGTACATGCATTGTTTTGATTTGAAGCAGAAAAACAATTAATATTCTAAAAACTGTACTTACTTTTCTTTTCTATTCAATAAGTTTACACAGTAGCATATCAGTATTATTGTAATATTTAACTGTTCAGCTACAGTGTGTCTTCTGAAGCGACATAAATTTATATTACCTTAATATTGTTCGTGTTGATTTATATTCCAAATCTTATGATCCAACCGGCTATAGGTGTAAAATCGTGTATGATCCTGAAATGAACGACGATACAAAACGCGGATAAAAATAACTTGAAGCTAATATTTGCTATTCAACACAAATACAATGCATTCTATGTACAATTTCTTCTCTCGTATAAAGTAAATTTGTTTTGTGGGTTGTTATGACGTCAATAAACATATAGTGCATATAATTGTGTAACTACAATCAGTTAATGGACCATGTTAAAAAAACATTATATTTGTTGTACGCTTAATGTTTCTTACAGGAGATTTCGAATTGGTATATTGCAGTTTTTCTTTTAAGCCCCGTCCTTTTGAAGGAAAAAATGGCATCATGCGTCTTTTTGTCGTATTTGATAACTCCCAACCGTTATTTGATATTGATTCTGCAATTCATCTTTTAGTATTTCTAACGGGGGGTATAGAAATTTCAATTGTCCCCATTTTATCGAATTTCGTGATTATTTTCAAACAGTTCTATAGAGACAGAGTATGTATACGGTTCATGATTGTCTCTAATTAGGGCACCAACGATTGACACTTTTTAAAGGGTAGCCCGGCGATCTTTTTGAGTTAAAATTTTACGATACATCGGAGGAATATTACCATCACTGAGTACGTGAATTATCAGGTTTTTTTCGACGGTTTTCATGCTGTTGTTATGTATATTAAAACAAAAATTAAGAATCTAGTTTATATAGTTATGAATTGTATGAAAAATTAACAACGTTTCAAAAGAAAAAAAACACAGAAGACTGATTAAGATGGAACAGATGAAAAAGCAGATGAATTGAACAAGAATATGAATTATAAGCCAGGCTAAACAAATCCCAAATATTTTGTACAGTCATGAGCCAACACAGCATTGATTGATATTAAAACGCCAGATCAAAACAGTATTGGCAATAATCGTTTTGGCAGCTACTAAGCAACAAATAACAAGTGATTCTTATCGACTTAGTTTCCCAAAAATCAATAATGTATATAAATTTAAGAATGGGAGAATGTATTCAACATTTAGCTTTCAAAACAAATATTGATCCTCATTGTAGGAGAGATAATAGTTGACGATCAATATTTTATATTGTACCTTTTTAATTTAAAACAAAATTTTTGAAAGTCGAGAAAAATATTGATTAAAATTAGTAAATTTTTACAAATGAAGTTGCATAGCAACTATACAAGAGATGTAGTGCTACACTACCTTGTATTGAGAACTCTAAGTTTAAAAACCGGGTATGCACAATACTTTTTTATCAAGTTTTAAAAAAGTCATGTCAATAATCAATGAGCTTCATACTGTACAAACCTCGAATGTGCCAAACAAATCAGTTTAAAATACTCTTTACCGATTTGTTGTCAAAGAGAATTATTGACAGAGAAAATGTTCTTTTCAATAATGTCCTTACATCTTGTCTTTAATATTAACGATTCCATAGCGCGTACCAAACATAAACACATTCGTAGGCCACATAGAACAAAAGAGTAACTATGATATACTGAGTAATGCTTTTGTTACAAATACAATTTAAACTAAAGGAACCTTTGTCAATTATATAAAACATATGTGTCAATGTTTTTGTAATATGTTACTATGGTAACGTGACAATGTAAAGAAATTCAAATTGAAAAATAAAAGAATGAGACCTTATTTGTATCACATGAATATGGTATTCTGCACTAACAATGACATAATGGATATTGTATTCTTAAAGGGAAAATTCACGATTTTTTACTTATGGTTTAAATATGTTCATTATGACATAATATATATATTCACAAAGTTTTATCGCTATATGTGCAGTAATAAAGGAGAAATTCAATAATTAATGAAAAAATATCAACTACTTCCTGTAGGTCGTGACGTTTTCTCCTGATTTTTGCATGCCGGGATTTAAAATACAATCATTAAAAGTCTTGGTTTTTAATCATATTTTAACGTAATCGTAAGCGCGCCGATGACTTATGCTTTATCTAATAACCATCCGATAATAAGAAGATAAAACGCACAGACGTTCAATTGTACTCATTCGTGGATAAATTATCTATGTTAAACGTATATATTCGAATTATTTTTGTAGACAACACAAAAAGTTATAAATTTATTTTTAATAAATGCATTTTCGGACTGATAAGGTGAACAAATTAAAGTACAATAATCTGTAAAGACAATATGTTGGTGTACTATTATTGACCTTTTACTATCTCTGCTATGGCTAGGTTTATACGATGTGTGTATTCACGGTTCTGTGGCAATACTAGTAGATGGCTTGTTGAAAGGTAAATTGTTATTTGCACTTCGGTATTTAACCACGCCTCTAGGGCACACCTTGCCAGGTGTGACTGTCTATTCGGATCAGTGGTAGCATTTAATACACACATTAAAAATACATATTCAAGTTGGTGACAAATAAAAATTGGTCGCCGTGGAATTATTTAATTATATTTGGTGCTATTATTTATTTGAATTCAAATAAGTTAATTTACTAAGAAATACACAATTTTCGGTTAAAGACGGGAAACTTAATTCATATGTCAGAATGAAATGATATACAAGTCTTGTCCTTGATTTATGTCTCATAAAAAAGGGGGACTTAGAAATTAGAAATAGCTTTACTAAATCATTTTTATTTGTCTTTATTAGGCGAAAAAATGTACGAGAACACTTACATTTAGACTTTTGAAAGCCATGTATTAATTAATATATGAAACTATCTGAAGATAACTCTACCGAAGCGGAATATAATATGTACGAATAAAGAAAAAAATATTTTTGTAATGGAATCGAAAAATTACGAATAGATATTTTTTTCAAGTGTGATAAACGTCAACCAAATTTATTCATAATGGGGAACGTCCTTATTAAAATCTGAGACAACTATAATAATCGTCGTCTCCCAACGTATATATATACTTAAATAACTATTTGATCAACGATGTTTAAAATTAAAAGACAACGAATTTAATGTTATCTTTCCCTATTTTTGAATGTAATTACAAGTCTGTTCAACTTGCAAGAATACCCCTAAAGCGGACAAATATCCGACAAGCAGTTTATTCTTTAAATTGCTGTCATTGAATATCAAGAAAGAAAATAAATCCCGAAATTGATACTCAATAGTTTTCCTAGAAAATATTCACATTCCTTGGGGATTATTAGTGTACGTCCAGTTGCATATATTTTACATGAATGTTGGAACAATTGTGATGATGACGAATTTCGTCCTTTATTCGAGAACAATTTAATTGATATATAAATCTGTGAGTTTACTATGTTCTTAACTTCGATGAACCAAAGCAAGTTATAAATTGACCTGTATTTAAATCAAATTGTTTCTTTTTTTTTCTTCTTCTTCTTTTGGTATACAATAGTCTATCGAATTCGTTGATTACATACTGTTGGCATACATGGACTAGTCTATTTACAAAACTTTTACCACAATTTACACAAAATGTATGTTTCTTTCTTATGTTCAATGTATACATGTATACATATTTTAAATTGCGCTACTGACTATAGTTCCGTAACTTTCTACCAGGCGTATGTATACACGAATCGTCGACAAGTGCGCACATTTTTTTAGATCAATAATTCTGGTATGTTCCAATCTGTCCTAAACTATTAACAACGAGTATATATTACATTTTCCCAAATTAACCCTTGGAAAAATATGTAAATAGATTTGTATTTCTTCAATTATTTTTTTTTGTATAAATAATATTCTTTACACCAGAAATGTTATTTATAAACAAGCGTATGAGTTCAGTAATGACTAGTATATTATATCACTTTCGGACACGCAAGACAAAAATGTATATTATACATGCACCTGATAGTTCAAAATGGAAAGTTATAAGTAACGGTCGTGTACACTGATCAATACCTACAGAAGTGAAACGATGCATGAACTTGCAAGCCCGCCGGACAGGAAATCGATTGAATACCTGGACGTGTCACCTTACACCCCTTCCAATACCTTTGGGAGTAATACCTTTATCCATGCTGGTGATCAGATAAGGGAAGATCCGAATTTATTTAAATAAAGTTTATTACTTGAAAGAATTATGAACGAATTAGATTTTCGAAAACAATTTCCACGGAACACTTATTTATCATTTTATGATTTGAACTTTGACTTTTTAACTAATTACAATATTATCAGTTTAAAAATAACAGACTATATGGTTATTTAAAAATATAAGACCATTTTCCGTATCAAGTTAGTCAGTCAGATAAAACAACCGTACGATTGACAAGATATCGACACGCAATTACGACTACATCGTTTACTGTAGTTTTGTTCCTTTGTGGTTTATTGACATATCGGGATTTTTCATCGGAGAAGGTGACAAGATGGCGGAGAGTAGAGAACTGATACTCAAAATTTAAAATCGATGGTGATCTCTTATTTAGCGGAATAAAACTTCAATATCTATAAATTTGAGCATTTTTATACAGAATGGACATAATATCAATTTTTGATTTTTTTGCGAAGTTTCCCTTTAATATTTATTAAGGTTTTGTAAGATTAATCAAAAATATAATAAAAATGCGTACGCATTCAAGAGAAGTGTTGTGCTACTGATTTCTAAGAATGCGTACGTTTCTTTTTTGAAAGTTTTTCATAGGCTGAATTCGAAGTTGAAAACGACCAATACTTAAAAGTTTAAAAATAACATTTTGAGAACTAGTTTTGCGTAACCGAAATAGTTATTCCAGTTATTAATAATATGAAAATATTTTAATTCTAAACTAAATGCCAGTGAAAAACTTCAATGTATGTGCATGTACTCTACGTTTCAGATAAAAATTGTACAAGACTTTTTTGGATTTTAAGAAGATAAACAGTAATTAATATTCTTAAAACTGTACTTACTTTTCTTTTCTATTCACGAAGTTTACACAGTAGCATATCAGCATTATTGTAATATTTAAATGTTCAACTACAGTGTGTCGTCAGGAACGACATAACTTTATATTACAATATGTACCTTAATATTGTTCGAGTTGGTTTATATTCCAAATCTTATGATCCAGTCGACTATAGGTTTAAAATCGTGTATGAATCTGAAATAACGACGATACAAAACGCCGATAAAAACAAATTGAAACTAATATTTGCTATGCAACACAAATTCAATGCATTCTATTGTACATTTTCTTCTCTCGTATAAAGTAAATTTGCATGTTTTTGTTGTTATGACGTCAATTAACATATAGTGCATTCAATTGCGTAAATACAATCAATTAATGGTTAATCAATTCAGATGAATTCATGTTTAAAAAATTTGTTGCGCGCTTAATGTTTCTTTAGGAGATTTGGACGTGGTATAGGGCCTTGTATGTTTCTATAAGCCCCGCCCTTTTAAATTAAAAAAAACTGGCATCATGCATATACCTCTGTTTCCGTATTTGATAACGCCCCACCGTTATTTGATATTGGCTCTGCAATTCATCTTTAAGGAAGACTTAATTATAACGTGGAAGAAAACGAAATTTTATTGGCCCCAATTTTATTTAATTTGGTGATTTCAACAGTTTAAAAGCGACAGAGTACGCATAAGGTTCATGATTGAATCCAATAAGGGCACCACGATTTGCACCTTTACGAATTAAAAAGGTAGAAAATTTAAAGGGGAACCCGGCTATAGTTCCTTTATAGGCGTGAATTATGTTATGTAAATAAAACAAAAGTTAAGAATATTATTTCTTTCAAAACTTTGATTTTTCAACCGTATATACCACCAATCCCGATTTGAAATTGAAAAATCTTCTAAAAGAAATAATCTACAACGCTTTTCAACAAAAAAACGGTAGCATACGCTATAAATGTATTACTTTGGCATACCATAAGGCATATCTTGTTAATAACAAACACAAGGACAAAACAATCTACACAGAGGAAAAAGTTATCAGTATGATGGAGTTTCTTATTGACAGCATATTTGTTGAATTTGGAGGTAGAATTTTTCAACAATAAATTATCGGCATTACTATGGAAACGAACTGTGTGCCTCTCCTTGCCGATTACTTTTATTTTCAAATTGATTTATGTTTCGTCATACACTTGTTAAAACAAGCAGATCAAAGAAGCCAGGTTATATAATTTCACTTTCAGATATAATGATGATGTTCTTTCCATTAACATTCCAAACTTTTCTGATTGGCTTCCATTAACATATCCCCCAGAACTTGAAATAAGAGAAAATACAGAAACGACTTACTCTGTCTCATTTTTAGACTGATACATTGAATTTGACATACACAGTCAATTCATTACACGAATCTATAACAAACGAAACGATATTATTTTTGAAATTATCAATTTTCCCCACCTAAGTAGCATTATATCAACATCACCTGCATATGAGATATACATTTTCAAACTTACTCGGTATTCAAGAGCCTGCAGCTTCTACTAAGACTTTGTAAAACGTCATCAGTGTCTGAGTAGAAAGTTGATGAACCAGGGGTATTTCAAAGAACGTTTCGTCCTTTGTCTAATGATCCTGATTACGAAGCTAAGTCTTTATTTGTAAAAGTGATAAAAAAAAATAGCGAATATGTTATATTCATCATAATACCGAATCCTCCACCTTCTTCTTAATTCAGGTCACTACAGATCACTTATTGTAAGACTCATTACAACAGTCAACAAATAACCAATTATTCATCGTTTAAAAAAATAAAGTTATCAAAGATAGAGTTCCTACACACTTAAATAAATAAATTTGGTGTATTTACTGTCTTCTGATTGGTTAAAAGTATTAGCTTTATTTTCAATGTTGTCAATTTTTATGGCGACACACTCACTCTGACGTTGTGTATTCATACGCCAACATGTGTTTACGTACGTTGTTATTGTTAATATAAATAATATAAAAAGTTCTTTGAGCCTTATTTTTGATAGAAATTTATTTATAATGAATGGCAATAATTTATTTTGAATTTATTAACCCATAAAATTATTTTTTGACTCTTCACATTGAATAATTCGCTTCAATAAATTCCAAATAAACAATAGCTATTCATTAAATGTATCTTGTTCTTTGTGTCTTTATATCTTTTAAAGAGGATGGGGGTAAATTCCAAATGAAAAACAGGAAGGGCCATTCATTCAGCCTGTAGTCTATATTTTGAGAAAAAATTGTACATGGATTTTTTGGGACTTTAAGAAGATAAACAGTTATAAATATTCTTAAAACTCTACTTATTTTTTTGTCTGTTTGTGTTCAATTTGCGACCAATTAATATTCGAAAACTTTATACAGTAGGCATATCATTAATATTAAATGTTTAACTACAAGGTGTCTTCAGTTGCGACTTAATATATATTGGAATATGTACCTTGATATTGTTTGTGTCGATTTTTACTCCAAATTATATACTAGTAATCCAATCGGTTTTAAGTTTAAAATCGAGTTTGATCCTGCAACGAACGGCAATACGAAACGCCAAAAAAAACAAATTGAAGCTAATATTTGCTATGCTACACAAATTCAATGCATTGTATTTTATTAAGTATAATTGAATTGGGTGTTTCAATGACGTCAATAAATATATAGTCTTTTCAATTGCGTAAATACAATCAATAAATCGTTGATCTATTTAGGTGAATTCATGTTACAAAAATGCATATTTGATGCATGCTTAGTGTTTCTCACAGGAGTTCAATTTTTGGCGTGGTATAGTTTCCTGCAGTTTTTCTTGATGCCATGCCCTTTTCAATCCTTTTTTTTATTTTTGTCGTATTTTATAACGCCTCAGCGTTATTTAATATTGGTACTGCACTTCATCTTTTACTAAGACTTTTCGATTTATCTTAACCGAGAAAAAAATAAAAAAATATATTTTATTGAATTCTTTGATTATTTTTCAACAGTTTTAAAGCGACAGAGTACGCATATGGATCATGATTGAATCTAAAAAGGGCATAACTGATTTGCATCTCTACAAATTTAAAGGGTAGACAATTTAAAGTGGAACCAATCGATCCTCTCAGTTAAAATTTTACGATGAATTGGAGAAATATAACCACTACCGAGTACGTGAATTATCAGTTGTTATTTTTAATTTATATTGCTGTTATCGTTCAATTGATACGTCGAATTGGGAGTGAATATTGGACGGCTTTTGTACTATTGTTATGTAAGTAAAAGTTCAGAATATAGTTTATGTAGTTATGAGTTGTATGAAAACTTAACAACGTTTCAATGAAAAAAAAAACACAAAACAGGGAATAAGATGAAAAAGAAGATGAATATAACAGGAATATGTAAAGTAAGTCTAGCTATACAAATCCTTGAATAATGTAAATCATTTTGTACAGTTATGAGGCAAAGTAGCTTTGATTGGTATTGAAGCTAAAAGCTTCAAAAAGGATTTATTTATCAGTGACGCTCAGGTCAAAATAGTAATAAAGCAAAATAAAGGCAACAGTAGTATACCGCTGTTCAAAACTCGTAAATCTATGGACAAAAAACAAAATCGGGGTAACAAACTAAAACTGAGGGAAACGCATTAAATATAAGAGAACAACGACACAACATTAAAATGTAACACACACAGAAACGGACTAAGCATTAGACACAATCCGATGAGAATAACAAATATAACATCAAAACCAAATACATGAATTTGGGATAGAAAAGTACCATGACACGTCTTATAGTAATGTGAATTCACACTCAAATATAAGAGAAAACAAACGACACAACGGAAACACAACGTAAAAATGTTACACACACAGAAACGAACTATGATATAACAATGGCCATTTTCCTGACTTGGTACAGGACACTTTTAATGAAAAATGGTGGGTTGAACCTGGTTTTGTGGCATGCCTAACCTCGCACTTTAATGGCAATGTTAAATATAACATTAATATAGGACTACAATACAAATAAATAGGAGAACGTATTAGGCAAAGAAACACATGAATAATAGATAACAAAAGGCAAACAAGTACAAAATTGAAAATATTTCAAAATTTAAATTATGGATATTTGTGGGCTCTACCAAATTTCTTTTAATTAACGATTTTAAAAAGGTCAATTCAAAAGTAATCGAATGAATTTTAATTTTAGACTTACCGTATTTTATTTTACACTGTCCTGAATCCTGATTAAGAAGCTAATATTGTTTGTATGTATAAGTGATAAAAGAAGAACGAATATGTTGCATTCATAATAATATTGAATCCTCCACCTTCTTCTAAATTCAGGTCACTACAGATCACTTATTGTAAGACTCATTTCAACAGTAAACAAATAACGAATTATTCATCGTTTAAAAAAACTACGGATATCAAAGATTACGTTCCTACACACTTGAATGTATAATGTTCTTTATGAAAGAGAAAATGGCTGTCACTTACAGTTTTCAGAAGACTTGTTAAGAACATAGGTTGCTTAACTGCACTGATTATTTCAGTAAAAAATATTGTCAAAACATTATATCTTATATCTTATAAGAGGGTGTGGGTAAATTCTAATTGAAAAGCAGGGAGTTCCATTTTATCAACATGTGCCTGTAGTCTATGTTTTGACAAACAATTGTATATGGAGTTTCCGGAAGATAAACAGTAATAGATATTCCTAAAACTCTACCTACTTTTTTTTCTGTTTATGTTCAATTTGCGACCAATTGATAATCGCGAAATTTACACAGTAGTGATATCAATTAACTGTTTATCACGAGTTTGCCTTAAGTAGCCACTGCAATTGATATGAGAATATGTATTAGTGCCATAATGTTGTTTGTGCCGCCGGTTGCTTTTCTTAATCGCATGACCAAATCAGCAGTTCAGAAAAGAATTGAGTAAGAACCTGAATTAAAACATTGTTGTGACGTCATTCTATTGTTTTACCTGTTTTTTATTATAGTGATTGGACTACCATTTACCTGTAAGAAACCAATATGTCACCTTTAGCTGTCCAATATTTTTAAGAATAGCCCTCCTCTTTCTTAAAAATATTGGATAGCTAAAGGTAGCATAACTGATTCTTACAGATAAATGATAGTTAAATCACTGAAATAAATAAAAATATTAATTACCCTAATTGTTTCATCATGTAAACAAAAATACAAACAAAAAACAAATGACAATTAAAAAACAACATTTTTATTGAAGTCACTTTTAAATACAATAACTTGTCACTCATCAAAACGGTTTCTTGAGGAAAAAATCACTTTTAAATTGATTTTTAATACATCCAATACTTATATCATAGCCATTTTCTCACGTTTTGGGGTTGTCTCTTTTAAAACTAATTCAATAAGTTGATTATGCTCGTTGTAAGTCTTGTTTTTTGGCTTTTATTAATTTCTTTTTTCAAAAGAGTTATCCTCATCCGTCTTTAGACTATCAAAATTGACCTCTGGTGTTGCTCTTATTCTTCCTAACATCATTTTCAACTAGAATTAAAATGAAAAAAAGCAATGAAGTAATCCTCCTTAAATTTGATTGATCATGCAACAAAACAAGGGCAATGAACAACATAAACCTTATCTCCTGTGTACAAAGTGCGAATCTTGAACTTCCTTCATGAACTAGGGGACTATAATAGTTTTTATAATTTTCAAGTTTCTAAATTGATTTAGAGGTTCTTGTTTTTGTAAGTCTGGTATTATTGCTTAAATATGAATATAATGCTACACTTCGCTCATGAACGACGATGAATATGGGAAGTAGAATTTTATAGGAAAACATAACCGCATTTTATCTGTCAAACAAACCAATTGTGTTTCCGATTCGCACTTTTTTGCAGTGATCGTTTTATGAGAGATTTTTGTTTAAAAGAAAATCGAGATAAGAATATATTTCGGTAACATTTATAAACCACAAGGGACTCAATAAACAAATAAATGAAAAAAGAGCGACACGATCTTGCAGAAAGAAAAAAAAGAAATTAGGGGGGGGGGGGTATTAGGTGGTACCGTTTGGGTACAGTCTCTTGAAAATTCCGACAAAAGAATATAACTGATTGCATGTTGCTATCTTATCATTTGTTAATATTTACTATATATCTGTAATAAAATAGACTGCGGTGCACTCGATATGGTTCGACAAGAACCTGTTTTCATATCCTATTATTTTTATTTTCTCAATCACTTCGTTAAAATAAAACCCAAAAAGAAACAAGAAACTAATAGAAGAGCACTACATTATGAAATATAATATATATATAACTTACCATTATTAGCTGCTTTGACTATATCCTCTTTGTAATCCACACTGAAATAATGTATCTGAATAGACTCTGAATACACATTTGATTTTAATCCAAAGTTTGAAACAACACATTCACTAATACATGCAACGACATCTTTTTCTTCGTATTTGCATTTAAATTAATATACTTTCATCACTTTATCCATTTAGAAACACAAACCGTATGTAAAGGTATTCACGAAAACTATGAGCAGAAAATGTGAGTAGTCCTTGCGCACGCAAAAATCATGATACGCATACCCTGTGTCTTATTCTTCATGTAGCAATACATGTTGTTTACCTTCAGCTGTACTTTCTTTTTGTCTATTTGTTTTACGTTAAGTTATTGTTTAAAGGGGCCAACATGTAGGATATATTTTTATGTAATTTAAAGAAAGTTTATTTACAAAACAATTTTCATACTTGATGAAAAAAAATCTTTGCTTGCTTTTAGTTTTTATTTTACCTTTTATCGACGTGTTAAACAATGTTTTAAGTAAGATATAAGCCTCTAACAGTCCATTCTGTAAAATATTGAACAGGTCTTCGGCCTGCGGCCTCAGACCTGTCCAATATTTTACAGAATGGACTGTTATCGGCTTATATCCCTTACTTAAAACACTATGCAAAAACGCCGTTTAATACAAATAGAAGCTTATATTTACCATGCAACACTATATCAATGCATTTTATTGAACACACTTTCATAAAAGTTACTTTTGGAGTTTCCTTGACTTCAGTATGCATAAATTGTCTTTAATTGCGTTAGTGCAATTCATCAAGGTTTCATGTATTCAGTTTTATCTTACCTCCTTTACGTTTCTAGGAATGTGATTGGTTAAAAGCGTCCTCGTGGATACCGTGTATATTTCATATTAGGTTAGTACGGAGGTGAGGCTAATTTCATACATGGTTTGTAGTGGTGTTACGTCGCTTTATATACCATTTAAGGTAGTAGGGAGGCGGGGCTTATTTCATACACGGTTGGTAGCGGTGTTATGTCCCTTTATAAAAACAGAACAGTACTGAAAAAAATCCCAAAAGTTTCAACAGATGAAGAAATTGATGATTTAGATTGTAATAAATTCATAAAACACATTTAAACCTGACACGTTGTTATTGTTGTTATCTGTTTTTGTAGGATCAATGGAAGTTTATAGTTTCTTAATGCTAACAATGTTGAAGACTTGCTCATTTTGATAGGTCACTAGTCTAAAGTTCACACGTTAAGATAGTCGGTAAGATAAATTCGTTACATTGTGTGCTAGTGACCTAATACGGTATACACGAGTCATTTAATTCCATATATACGGTATTAGGTCACAACCACACTATGTAACTAATATTATTAAAATAATATTACTACACTAATATTGGACTTAATGTGACGAAAACTGCCTGTGCAATATAAGGTGTAAACTCGGCCAATATAGATTTTTTTCTGTATTGGCAGAGTTATTTTATATTGGCCAAGTTGCGACAAAACAGGATTTCGGAACGTCTCTAGTTTTTACATCGAAAGTCACGATAAACACAAACTGAAAGTAAACAGTAGTTAGGAAGACGCAGTTTTCATTTAGTCATCATAAACATGCTGAAAAGTTTAGTATGGCCTATATGTCAGGCTAAAGACGTTCACTTTCATTAAAAAAGCATTTTGGAAGCAGACGATGGAATTATTTTAGGTTTGGGGAACAAGTAGATTATCATAAAGTTCATTTCCTGATGTTACAAATCGATTAAATGTTTACTTTCGCTTTTTTTTTTCCTGCGTATAAGAGTTTGGGTTCTTTGAATAAAACGTTTAAACTTTTTTGTAAACTGTCATTTATCTTTAAACCCGAACCAAGCATATGCATTCTGTAATTGTGCAAAACTTCATTCTTTGGTCATTTGTCTTATGGATAGTTGTATATACATGTGTACTATTGTTTGTCTGTTTGTCTTTTTCAGTTTTAACCATTGCGTTGTCAGTTTATTTTCGATTTGTGAGTTTGACTGTCCCTTTGGTATCTTTCGTCCCTCTTTTGTATCATTTTTTTAATATATTCAATTGGTTTCTGCATAACACATGCAATGGCAGAAACTTTCCAATAACAATTCATGTGTTGCGTCTAAATTTAAGTTGTAACATTTTATAGTGACTGGAAAGGGTAGAAAAATTCATCAGATGAGAAAATGCTGAAGACACCTGGAAACAGCAACAGATCATTATATATTGCATCTAATAAAAAGAAACTGAAATTTGGATAGTTCCACTTCAAGAAAAAATATTTATCCTCTTGTGAAATGAAATAAAGAAAAATATTGTAACACTGTACTTAATTAATAAAGATACTATAACGTGTATTTCTGTATTGGCCTTGTTATTGGTCGGAGGCAAGCTGTATTGGACTTCGGCTTCGCCTCAGGCCAATACAGTAATCCTCGGACCAATAACAAGGCCAATACAGAAATACTTACGTAATAATATCATAGTATTCATTTTACAAAAATGATATTTGTGTCATGCCTTATATATTAATTTCAAGGTAGTTTCTTTTAGATACTACGTTGGCAATTTAAATAGTTATTTTACTTCATGGTTACAAATTATTGAGAACGTAAGGCTTCACAAAAGAAAAGAAAAAAACATTTATCACATTTATTGTTTTACACACATTGTTGGAGATTACCGTTCTAACTTCTAAAAATGTTAAAAAATGTTAAAGTTCGTACTATAGTTATTCTTCTTTTTTTGGGGGGGGGGGGTGTTATCTGTTGTAGTGATAATGTCCATTTTCAAGTTATTTATTTGTTTGGTAAGTTTACTTTTCCTTACATTGGAAAATCATTCAAAATTATTGTGTTTCAAACGCCAGGCAAAGAGAATGAAAGTCAGATTTGTCACAATGTTTTATAACTTTTTCAATTGACTACTCTTCAAAAGGCGTAAACTCAAAGGGACAATCTAACTCATACGTTGTCAATAAACTGAAAACAATATGTCAAGAAAACGGGGGGGGGGAGATAAAAAAAAAACATTATACAAGACTCCCACACTAAAACTTAGGACGAATCCAATCCAAAAAAAAACACCCAAAAAACCGTGGATAAACTGACTTAAATGTTGTATATATATATTTGGAGATAAAGTATGTAGTTATCCCCGTCAACATATTTTCATCAATTTAATAATGATTAATTACATTTTCTTGCTGTCTCTTATTGCTGCAAAAGACGACATATTTCAACAAAATAACACGCGTCGTCAGATTGCAAGCAAATTATGGACTTTTTGTGTCAGAAAAAAAGAGAAGCGAAAGATACCAAAGTAACATTCAAACGCATCTGTCAAAAACTGACAACGCAATGCAAAAAAAGGGATAGAGACCAAAAGACAAATAACAACAAACAAAAAAAACACTTATTTAGTTATTTTAGTAATAAAATTAACGGTACTTATTTTCTTGCACCAGATGCGCATTTCGACAATACATGTCTCTTCAGTGATTCAGGGATCTCCATGGCCTGTTTAACGATGGAGCCCCGCCATCATTCAAATGTCTCGCGCCATCGTCAAATGACTCGCGCCATCGTTAAATTGTCTTGCGCCATCGTTAAATTGTCTTCCGCCATCGTTCAAAACTTCATCGTTTTTTGTAGCCCGACGCCATTTTTTTATCAATTATAATCAAATGCATGTAATTGCATAACCCTTAGGCTTTTTATGTTATAATCCAATACAGTTCTAACGCCTGAGGGATATCCGGATTAAGATCGCTAATTACTTGTACCTGAGCTTGTACAGGTAGATCAACAAACCAGACAGGAGAATACTATCTGAGGATAGACGATCCATTTGTCGAAGTAATCAACTAAGTTTCAGCAAATGATTATGATCATTTAGATTAAATAAATAAATTAATAAATTAATCCAGTTACAAAGAAAACAGTTTAACAAGTCGAACACGTGCTTTATTTTGACTTACGCAATCAGCATCCCCCTTTTTTAAGAAGTACAAAATAAGACGCAAAACAGTAAATATTATTTCATCGCAAATAACTCGAGTACTGCTGTAACGATAATTTAGAATTACTTTAAAAGTTTAAAAGTAAAAACTTAAATATTTCCTGTAAAGAAATATCGTATCTAAATTCCGAATTCATTTCGTATATTACAATCAAATTGATACATCCGCGTTTCCGGTTTCTATTCAGACTCGAAAGATGCATGTTGCACAGCATCAATTTTTCCAGAATAAGTCATTAAAAACCTTTTCATTTGTCAACGTTTGCTTTACAAATCTCTTTAACCTTTTACATAACCCGTACGAATTGTTTTGTTGTTGCTGCAAATCAGCCATACCGGTAATGGGCTCTGAATTTGACAGTGTCCACGAAAAATAAGCTCCACATCAGATGATTTTTAACCCCCATAACAATTACCAAAAATAAAAGAAATCTGCATGGGGACCTTCATGACAGCTTTTGGTCATTCTCGACTAAGGGGGGACCATGAAGACTTGGCATTTGAATGGTTAAAAACGGCAATAAATGAAAATATTGATACTTCTAATTCTATAATGAAAATTCAAATAAATATAATTTAAATAAGCAATGAATTAGCATGTTCACCACTCCTTGTATGGAGGGATAAAATACTTCTGATCGCGCTACACTGTACAGCGTAGACAAGGTTTGTAATGGTGAAAGTTCCTCCATGGTTCAATTTTCATCCATGGAGATCCCTGGTGATTTGGACACTAGTTTCTTTTTATTTGTGGGTTGACACTGACTTTCATTGTTTTAACAGATTCGACATTCAAGTTTATGATTGGTTTGTTGAACTCATAGATGTTAAGATTGTACTAAGATGATTTGAATGAGGATATGATTTAATGTAGCTATTATATTTTTTTTTTGATAACATCAACGGTAACAACTTTTCTGACACCTGGTACTAGTACATCCAAACATCAAAGAGACATTAAGTACAGATATGAGAGTTCCCGCGGTTAATGGCAGCTAGTTCAAACCCAATGACAACAACAAAATCCATGCATCTAAGACTAAATTATCAATTAATATACACCCAACATCCAGTGGATTAGGTGTAAATACAACAAAAAACAGGGAAAACATGACTTTGTGCAAAACTATTATACAGGTACCGACACATTTTAGAATGAATTTTCACATAACAATTACATTTAAACATGATCTTGTGCAATGCCAAAATACAGGTATCGACAGATTGTAGATCCATGAATGTGTATACATATGCATATAATAATGATATTTAGTTTGCTTTTAATTTACTGATAACGAAATAATCAATATTAATACCGATAAAATCAATATATAAAGATCTAATTAAAGTGTTGAATTGCATATTTTTTTTCAAAGGATCGATAAGTTTACCAGAATCGATTCTTAATTTACGTGCACGGTAACCAGCATCTCCGTAGAAATGAGGATTTGCTATCCCTTTTTAAAAAAAGGTACAACCAAACTTCTAAAACCAATCTTTATCTATGGAAGAATAAAGTAAAGGTTTTAAGTAATTTGTGATTAACCATTAATATATAGATAACGTTCATTAAATTACAACACACAAAAGACACGAGCATAGCGAACGAGTTGTGATATATGAGTACCATAAGATGGTACCAAAGAAACATCACCATCCCAAAAAGGAAAAGTAACAATAGGGAAAGGAAATTAAACCACTTTGTCGTAAATATTAAAAATGTGGAGTTCGTGTAAAACTGAACATCTAAATCTAAATCGAAAGGACATTTATTACCGTTTCAACATGATTTACATAAAGAAAACTATTCTGGGTAAGTTTCGACAGTATATTTAGAACAATAGAAAAATGGTAGTGCGAATGGGGAATCCGTGTACTTGGGACACATTCTTGTTCTATATCCTTTATGATAAACAAGAATTTGTCCATTGTACACAGATGTCCGACTCACGTTATCATTTTCTATGTTCAGTGAACCATTAAACTGGGGTCAAACTCTAATTTGGCATTGAAATTAGAAAGATCATGTCATTTGGAACATGTGCACTAAGTTTCAAGTTGGTTGGACTTCAACTTCATTAAAACTACCTTGACCAAGGTGTTGTTAATGAAGTGTGACAATTTATGCACACAGTATCCAATTAAGGCAACGGATTATCTCACCAAGACGTGGATTGAAACGGGATCCTTTGTGCTAGTAGTACGATGCGCTAATCACGGCTCTCATCGTATGTTTGACTTCTCTTCATTTTTTGTGTCCATTGTTTTTTCCCAATATGGTCCTTCGTTGCTTTGTCACTCAATTATCCCTCTTTCGCAGTAATAATCACTAAAGCAAACCAGTCTTTCAACGTCTGTACTTTTTGTTTTTAAAATTTTGTTTTTGATTTTTTTCAATTACCTTTTATATCTACATTGAATATTAAGTATTCACTGTAAATATCACTGTATACCAGTTAGAATTCATTAAATCTACAAAATTCAAATTGCAGCATTTAACCAATGTTTGCTTTCAAATAGGAAGTTTAAATATATATCATTAAAATACTTTCTATTTTTAGTGTTGTATGTCAAAGTGATTAAAAGACACACTTCTCCCGAGGAGATGTCATTTAATAATTGTAATGTAATTTCAGATTTAGTAAGAGTTTATCATAAGAGCAAGATGAAGTTTCATCCAATGACATATTCTTCCTGTAAGATTAGATCAGGAACTTTTTATTCAACGTGTTTTGTGCATCATTTTTATTTTGCATTTTTAACTTCTTAACATCATCTGTCGTTCACCAGACACATTAAGATTTTTTTATTTTCTAGGTGTATGTAAATTTTAAAATACTAATTTGTATTTGGACATTTATGAAATGAAAATGAGGATAGTAATGATATTTTCTTTATTAATGTACTTTGTCAACGTTAATGTGTTTGGTAGCAATACACAAAATTCGTTGAATAAGGATATGAAGGAAATGGAAATCGCAGATATACGACTGGACGTTAACGTTATGAAAGAAAACTATCATGACCTACTGAAAAGAGTAATAGATAACGAAAATACAATTGAATTATTAGAAAACGATAAGCAGTATCTCAAGCATGAAGTAGAAAACTTAAAAAGACAATTATCATGCGAAACAGAAGTGTTACATGATATTACTGGAGAGCATCAAAAGGAGCTGAATGAAACAAATTTTGAGTTAAATCACACTTATTCATTCAACAAAAGGGTTCAGGAACTGAGCTGTACGGTTGATGTGATTGACAATAAGATCTTGTGTTTAGAAATGTCAAAATCTAGGGATTCATTTATGAAATGCATGACAGAAACAGGTAGGTACTTCAGATGTAGTGCCTCGATATCTTAAATATGTGTCACTATAATTCTATGGAAAGTCACATACGGAATAGCTAAATCTAAGGAAACATGTATGTAAATTGACAACCTCACAAATTTATGACAATTTTGCACAGTATATTTTTTAAAGTTTTTTTCTTAGAACACGAGATAATTGAAATAATAAAAACAAGAACCTGAAAAAAGGAAGTAAAATTTATTGAGTAGACGTAAAAATTGCACACAAAGTTCAGAACGTAATACTTATAGATTATCGAGGGTTATTCGGATGGGATTGCGTTTCTGGGATAGAATCTCATCGATGTGAAAGCCCTGAGATTATATGTTGTCGAAAAACATCCTCGATCTTTAAGAAGGGTAAAGAAAGGCAACAGTAGTATGCGGCTGTTTGAAATTTATAAATCTATAGAAAAAAAATCGGGTTACAAACTCAAAATGAGGGAAACACATCAAATATAAGAGAACTACGACACAACAGAAACACAACTTTAAAATGTAACACAAACAAAAACGAACTATAATATAACAATGGCCATTTTTCTGACTTGGTACAGGACATTTTAAGAAAACAAAATGGTGGGTTGAACCTTGTATTGTGGCTAGCCAAACCTCCCGCTTTAATGTAGACTAGTAGTGCGGTGACAGAAGTCGTCTAGATCGCGAGTTTAATCTCCCCAAAAAACACACGGCTTATAATGGTCTTAACTTTAACAAAATATGTCTTCCTTAGTTTTTGCCCTGTCGTCAGAATTTCGTACGGTCACATTTTTCTAAAAAGTCGTTTCAATGACTAGTAGTATATTGGAGAGTTTCAACCCTCCTTTTTCAAAATGGAAAATTGTGTATGTTTGCTTACATTTAATTAAAATAGTTTTTCCTGAAGCTATTTTTATATGTGATAATGTCAAAATATTCTATTCAGTATTTTATTTTCTTCTAATCTATAAAATTTGCGAAGTTTTGACTGTTTAAAATTGAGGTAATTTTTATTGCAAATTCAGACACAAACTTTAGTTTCTTCTTCATAGTACACATGTGTAGTAATACAAATTATCCCATAACATTTTAAGCATATAATATTTTATAAAACTAATAAGTGATAAAAATTTTGGAACCAAAAATATGAAAAAAAACTTAAGAAATCAATGGAAAAAGAATAGAGTAAAAAACTTCAATTTCAACACGGAACTTAATCACTTGCCTTCCGTCACATTTTGTGTATTAGTTAATAATTTGCTCTCAACTGATATATGAAATTACTACCTTTTTTGCTATTATATACACATATTTTCAATTAAAGTGCACTGATATATGCCACAGTGCCACGTACTTTGTTTGTATATGTTTATATTCTCTGTTTTTTGTTTTTTTGTTATAAAACGTCAGAAAAGTCTTATTGTAAAATCAAAATAATAGACGGATAGTTCCAGTAAATATTCCGTGATATGTCAAGTCCGTTGCAACTTGCTCCACATTAAGTCCAAAGAAAAGACAAAAGTCGTTAAATTTTATCCAGTGCTTTATATGCCCCCAAAATAATCGACTGAGATTTTGAGTCAATTTACCAGTATAGGGAAGTTGATTTGTGTATCTGCATTGAATATAAGATTGGATGAGGTGAACATCAAGATGTTTCATGCGAAGCTGTTAATTTGAAGAACTCCGTGCAGGCAGTCTATCATCGTTCATGCTACAAAAGTTACACAAGTAAACATATTTGTTCCCCCTTTTAGAGCGAGGAAGCTTCTAATCTGATATTTAATGACGACATACAATTATCGGACTGTTGTCCCTCAGTTTCGGGTATTTGTACGCGTTCTAGAATGCAGTCGTTCAACTGGAGCGCTTGTATATTTTGTTGTTACAAAACATTTTAGAATTATCAAAAACTACTCAAGTTTGAATCAGATGAGCGTATTAAGAATGTTTTATGCGTGTCAGATAAAGTTAAAGTTGAAATAGTTTCCCGTCCATCTTTTAAACTTCAAGCACTAGATGTCATTTTGGTTGCATTACAAATTATTTGCTAAAAACGAAAAAAATATTGACAACGATTTAATGGTCATTCCGCATGTCACCGTTCCTTGATAAATATAGATCTTTTCTTCCGGCCGATTCTAATTTAAAATATTCTACGTGTAAAATGTAAAATTTTTATAGTTACTTGACGAAACTGCATACAGCCAAGACTATTCTCAGGAAATGGCACCAGAAAACTTGCGTAAATGCTAAGCAATTGTTGAGTCAATCTTTTGTGTGGCCATTTTGTTTTACTCCTAAAGCAACGAGTAGTCTATAAAAAAAACCTGAAGTATCCGCAAATTCAATTTGAGATCATATTTGACTGTAGTGTTATATTGCTTTGGTTTGATACCTCACCCAATATTATAGTTCAACAAATAATTTTAAAGTATCGTCCTGCATGACACTTGATTTTTACCTGAAATTGAAATTTTTCATAAGGTTAAGGTGCTCTAAATATTTTATAGGTTGAAAACTTGATTTTGTAAGTTTTGTTTATAAAACGTCGTTTTAGGATTTATTTATTTTTTGATAAAAAATTCTCAATGATTAAGGTTTATGTATAATAACAAACATTACTCAAGCCAAAACAGTATCATTTATATTTAGGTAGAGTTTAGAAATAGAAAAAAATGACAAAATTGAAACCCTCCCAAATTTTCACAGATTTTTACATATGACCTTTGACCTCAATTTAAAAAAAATGTGACCATATCAAGTCCTGACGACAGACATATTATTATAGTACATGATTTCCTCTTTCCAATGACATATTATATAGGTGTGTGTTCGCTGGGGAGATTAAATTTTAAAACATCTGCCTTCAGTCACCACACTATAGCTTCAATGTCTGACATACACATAAAGAAATATAAAAATCGATATTTTAGGTTATGTCATAATAATAATAGAAACTAAATATTGAAATATAGTTTGTAAAAGAATTTTAATGAAAACAAATAGTTTATCTCTACAATCAACAATCCAAGAAAATACGTCTTTTGAGAGAGAAAACAATGACTCATTGGATAACATGTTTAGAATACTAACAAATTACATTCGTCTTTCTTACTTTTAAAATTAAATTATCAAATTTTAAACCTGGTACCTTTTGTTCGTTATTATTCGTGTGTTTCTCTGTCCTATATTTTCTCCCATTCATTTTTATTGTATTCCTGTCATGTAATGTTGTCATTTTAATGTTATATTTAACATTGCCATTAAAGCGGGAGGCTTGGCATGTCAGAATACAAGGTCAACCCACCATTTTTTTTTCTTAAAATGTCCTGTACCTAGTCAGGAAAATCGCCATTGTTATATTATAGTTCGTTTCTGTATGTGTTACAATTAAATGTTGTGTTGTTGTGTTGTTGTGTTGTGTAGTAGTTCTCTTTTATTTGATGCGTTTCCCTCAGTTTTTAGGTTGTAACACGGATTTGTTTATTTAACCAATCGATTTATGAAATTCTGACAACTGTACACTACTGTTACTTCCTATATAACAATCTCACCAATCAAGACATCTTTTTTATCTCATGAATAGATTATCTTACCCGTATTTGGCAATGACTTTCAACTTTGTTCTTGTTTGGATTTATAACTATTTTGATCTGGGCGTCACTTTTGAGTCTTAAGTAGACGAAACGATAAGATAATCTCGCCAATCAAAACATTGATGGCGCGCAGCGTTGTGAGGTTTGTGGAAGAGAATGTCAGAAAGACCATTGTTTGATCAAGAAAATATTTTTTTGGTGAAATAAACTTCATCATTATATACTGCAATGAACATTTCACACATTCAGTTTTGTGTGTTACAGGAGTGGTCAGTATTTGTACATTTGAAACTAAAGTGGACGAAAACTGTTTATTCTATGATGATGAAACTGGACTGGACAAAAAGAACTGGAGACGACATTCGGTAAGTTCTGAATAGATCATATGGAAACATTTTAATTGTGTTGTGATGTACGCTATCCAAATAAGATAGCTTTACTCTGTTCAAACATACGAGTAATAAGAAAAACAATTATTTATTAATGACGAGTTCTATTTTTGGGGGGTTTGTTTTCTTTTTTCTATTTTGTAAATGTTTTGTGGTGACTTCTCATACAAGTAAGAGGTTAAGCTAGATAGCTACACACCCACCATTTTGTACAAAAAAATGTCTGTACCAAGTCATGAATATAACATGTTTGTTTAACTTGATTTACGTGTTTGAGCAAATGATCTGGTTGCAGATCTGTCTTATATACTTAGAATAGCTGGAATTCACGTGCTTTTTCGTTCAAACCAGCAATCCTCATCTTTCAACTCTTCGCCTTAGACAAAAAGAGGACTACTGGGTTAGACAATTGGGAACTGAGACACCATATGGTTGCAATGACAAAGTTGATGGTATAGGTATCTATCTAGTGCTTCCTGTAACTCCATGAATGTGATGAACATTTTCAACTCTTCTACTCGAAGAATACGCATTCATGGCCGTAGTCATTATATATCACAAACTATCAATGATATCTCTATTAATGACTTGCTGTCATTTATACATTAGCCGTTAGGCATTCATCACATTCCAACGAAGCTTTAATTCATTCTATACTCCTTTCAAAACTTCATTATCTATTCAATGTATGTTTGGAATTAACTGATCATAGATACCAGGATTAAATTTTGTATTTACGCCAGACGTACGTTTTTTCTTCAAAAGACCAATGTTAAAAATCCTTATTCAAACCAATACAAACTTACCGATATCATTTCGGACATTGCAAGTGACAGACTTTTCAAACTAGTTCGCATTTGAAAAGAGGAAAGATCCTTTCCTAAACTTTCGTCAATTCTGTCAACTTAGGCAATATCCTTCATTATAAGTAAGTTCAGTCGAAAATACATCCCTATTCTAAAGATCAGTCTGTAGCAATCATTTCTTAAACATATACAAAAAATATATTTTCAATTGCAAACACGTTTTGCAGGATCTCAATAAACTTCCTGATTGTTTCTGTGTTAGTTCCTCATTCATTTATTATCCAAATGGCCACGTTATAACCGGTGATTTCAACATTGTCTATTTGCTGCGAAATGTGTTAAACAAATGTCTGAAATATTGTGAGCCTAAATCTATCAATTGGAAACACAACTAAAAAATAACTGATGGATTCATTCAAGTATTCCAGGCAATGGTTTAACCTAGAGAAAGAAGAGGTAGATACTCTTTCCGAATGGATTAAGGCTGTGAGCTCGTTGATACCAATGAGAATTAAGAAACTGAATGGGTCTATCAATACCCATGCTACGTCAATCTTCAAAGACCCAAATGTTACAAAACACTTGTCCTATCTCCATGACATATATGTTGTTATCCCCGCAGATAAATCCCCAAACAACATCATTTTTGTGTGTAAATAATTTACATAAACTGCTTGATAAATAAATCTAGTATTAAAATTCACTTGGAAACTCAACATATACTCCACGACACTGACTAAAGAGGATATCCTTGATAAACATAGGTCTGTTCTATGTTCTTTTTGAATTACAACAAAAGATGAGGAACTGGATCTTCCATTATTGTATTGGAAACCTAAATTTTTTTGGTGACCTTATAAACAACAGTATATTGCTGAGTCTTCCAAGGGCTCCACGAAACCTCTTTCTAAATTATGAACATCAATTTCACCAGCAATCAAAGCCGGGATTCAAAGTTATTGTGAAACTGCCTATTCTGGAATTGGCGTAAATCAGATGTGTATACTTAAAAGTTCAAAAGATCTTTTAAACAACATACAATCTAAGACTCCTATATTGCAATAGTATTAAAATTTTTACTTTTCTACACTTTACAAGCATTTCCTTTTCCAAACTAAAAGACAAATTGAAGGAGTTGGTACTGCTTTGTTTCATAAAATAAAATGGCTAACATAGATACAAGTATCTTGTCGTAGGGATGGAGAAATCCTACTTTGTAAAAAATCACTCTGATTCAGACTCAAAACATCTCTGAATCTGACATTATCAAGATGATTTCTTGATTGACAACATATTTGTTACGTTTGGAGGATGTGTTTTACCTCAAAATATCGGTATTCCCATTAGGAACAAACTGTGCCCTCTTCTTGCCAACTTGTTTTATTATTGTTATGAGGTTGACTTCATAGGAAAAAAGAAATGAAGTTAGCAATAGCCTTTAACTTTACTTTTCGTTATATATATGGTGTTCTCTCGCCTAAATATTCCAATTTTGGTGACTATGTTGAACGCGTCTATCTCATTGAACTAGAGATAAAGGATACAACTTATTATACTAATAGAATAGAAAGTCCCTGAACAGATACAGATAAGTCTACCTCATATATTGACTTACATATAAAAATTGACAATGAGGGTCGGTTGAAAACAAAACTTTACGACCATTGTAAGCAAAGGTACCAGGATTATAATTAAATACGCCAGACGCGCGTTACGTCTACATAGGTCTTATAGGTGACACTCAGATCAAAATAGTTATAAAGCCAAACAAGTAAAAAGTTGAAGAGCATTGAGGGACCCAAAATTTTAAACTGTTATGCCATTATACATTCCGAAAAACGTACAGCTACGTACTCTTGAACCTGATGGACTTAATGAGAGGGATGAAAAACAGTTCTACCCAAAACCAAAGGAATAAATCATGAATTTCATTCTATTTAACTAAAACAACTATTTGTTTAGATTTAAAAATTGTTATGTACAATAAACGGCAAAAATATGTTTTATATACCCCATCAATCAATATGTTAAACTTTTACACAAATTTTGTGTAGCCGTCAAGCTACAAAGATATTTTTTGTCATGCATCCGATTTCACCTAGATAGATGCACACGCCCGATGAAGCTAATTTGTTTAGCGAAATATTGCGTGAATAATATATAAAATATAACATCTTATTTTATAACACTCATTAGTGTGTTAAAGTTACATTCTTAGACACTTATATATATATATATATATATATTACGGATTACAAATGTGTGGAGGTTTTTGATTGGATAACAACACAGAGATGTCAGTATATATTCAGGAAACTGCCGGGGTATATACGACGTTTTTATCCCCAATTGGAACCTCAAAAACGTCATCATAACACCGGTTACTATGTGACGTAGTCAAAAGCTATCAGACTGTCAGAGGCTCACAGAGGGAAAATAATGACGTGCTTCAGTCAATAATACATTTTTGATACAAAATCACGCAATTTACACTTTTAATACTTAAATTTAATGTTAAAAGTGTTATTATAAATTATTACATACATGATAAAATTATATTCACAGCAAATTAGAAAATCCTTCACGTATGCCGAACATATCAGGTTGGGTTTTTCAATATATATGTGTTGTCAACAAATACCTGCACCGGAAAATAACATTAAGTCAGGGGTAATCCGTAATATATGTGTAATTCAGGTCTCAGAAAGGGTATATACTGTGACATTCCCGGCTTAGGGCTTATATCTCCTTCGCCTTCGATATATATATCCCAATGGAAACGATATTCCCGGGCTTGTATTTTCTATCCTGATTTCCTTGATAAAGAGTTGCTGCTTACAAAGAAGCTATGAAACCAAGAGTTCCAAATGGTGAAGCAGATAACCTCTTCATAAATTTTACGGACGCAATCACGAGTTGGTTGACCGTTACGGAATAGCCGTTTCACAAATGATATCGGATATGTTCCTTATGTCGTAACAACAACCCTGTTCCCTGTCAATGAATGTAACCTACCGAATCAGACTATTTGCCTGGTTTGCAATAACATGAGCAACACGACGGAGGTCACATATGGAGCAAGATCTGCTTACCCTTTTGGAGCACATGAGATCACCCCCTGTTTTTCTATCGGGATCGTGTTGCTTAGGCTTTAGTTTTCTATGCTGTGTCGTGTGTTCTATTGTTTGTCTGTTTCTTTTTAGCCATGTGTTGTCAGTTATTATCGATCTATGAGATTGAATGTCCTTCTAGTATCTTTCACCCCTCTTCTTTGGACAAATTCTTTTATTAATTTTTCAACTAAGACTTCGATAGTCATCTTCTTATTTTAATTTATTATGAACCGCCTATAGCAGTTAAGGGGCATTCTGTTTTCTATTATATACGCGGCTGCTGTTGTGTCTGATCATCCGTTCGTCCCTTCGTACGTAGTAAAAGTTGTCGTTACAATATTTAACAAGTTCATACACAAGTTCATTGTGATGTTGCACTTAAAGATTAAATGCCAAATAAAGGCAACAGTAGTATACCGCTGTTCAAAACTCATAAATCCATGGACAAAAAACAAAATCGGGGTAACAAACCAAAACCGAGCGAAACGCATTAAATATAAGAGGAGAACAACGACACAACATCGAAACGCAACACACACAGAAACAGACCAATCATCAGACAAAACACCACGAGAATAACAAATGTAACATGAAAACCAAATACATGAATTTGGGATAGACAAGTACCGTGCCACGTCTTATCTCAATATCTCAAAAATAAGAGAAAACACAAACGACTCAACGTTAAAATGCAACACAAAGAGAAACGAACAATATATAACAATGACCATCTTCCTGACTTGGTACAGGACACTTTTAAAGGGGAATAAAAGTGGTGGGTTGAACCTGGTTTTAAGGCATGCCAAACCTCGCACTTTAATGGCAAAGTTAAATATAACATTGAAATGACAACATAATATTACAGGACTACAATACAAATAAATAGGAGAACATATTAGACACAGAAAAACATGATTAATAGATAACAAAAAGTATCAGGTTTAAAATTCAATACGCCAAAAACGCGCCTTGCCCACACAAGACTCACCAGTGACGCCCAGATATAAAAGATCGAAAGTGAAAAAAGTACAAAGTTGTACAGCACTGAAGATCAAAAGTTGAAAAGGTTTCGCAAAATACGGCATTGTTTTTATGCCCGGGATAAGAACATTCTTACTATATAGAACAATTCATGCTATTGCAAACAGTAAATTTTATCAAATGAATATGAAAGAGATATACACAAAGAAACTAAAGTATTAACTAATTACAGAAAACTAAACCTGAATACATAACGCCTAGATATAAAAGATCGAACGTGAAAAAGGTACAAAGTTGTACAGCACTGAAGATTAAAAGTTGAAAAGGTTTTGACAAATACGGCATTGTTTTTATGCACGGGATAAGAACATCCTTATTATATAGAATACTTAATGCTATTGCAAACAGTAAATGTTAACAAATGAATATGAAAGAGATATACATAATGAAACTGAAATATTAACTAATTACAGAAAACTAAACCCAAGTTTATCACAAAATAGACACACATCCGAATCAGTCCAAGCGTCAACGTAATTAAAAAAATTGTGACGTCACATACGATGGCGAAAAGGCAGAAACGTTATGCCACATTTGAATTTATGAAATTTAGAAACAGCATGACGTCACATATGAAAAACTATCATTCAAAAATGAGATAGAATTAGGATTGATTTAGAACTAAATACTGATAATTCATTTAAACAAAATGCATATTGCAATACTTATTAATAGCAATTAACTGTAATATATATATGTCCAGTTTGTTATGAATCCAACTTCAAACGTAAATAATCGTACAAAATTTAATATAATTAATAAAGAGGAGGTGGTTAATTTTTCTATACGTCATACCTAAATATATAATAAGAAGACGTCAACACATTTGACAAAATCTGATGAGAATTACAAATATAACATTAAACATGTAAACTAAATACATGAATTTGGGATAAACAAGTACAGAAACACGTCTTATAGTAATGCGAATTCACATTCAGCAAAACGGTCACAATCGGGAATAAGTCACGTTTGGTAATTAAAAGATTAGACGACATAATGAACAACGTTTTCGATCCTTATTACACGGGCGACGTAAAATGAAATGGGAAAGCACATTGTCTCTTTGACATATTTCCCATTCCTTTTCTCAATCTTTTATCAAGTACATTTTGGGGCTAAGGTTTTTGATAAAGGTAGTTTACTATGAAGTTGTGGTCTCATTAATTTAACAAATAAAATTGAGAATGGAAATGGAAATGTGTCAAAGAGACAACAACCCGACCATAGAGCAGACAACAGCCGAAGGCCACCAAGGGGTCTCCAATGCATCGAGAAACTCCCACACCCTGGGGAGTCCTTCCGCTGATCCCTAAACAAATATGTATACTAGTTCAGTGATAATGGACGTCGTACTAAACTCTGAATTATACACAAGAAACTAAAATCAAAAATCATGCAAGACTAACAAAGGCCAGATGCACCTGACTTTGGACAGGCGCAAAATTGCAGCGGGGTTAAACATGTTATTTGGTATCTCAACACTCCCCCTATACCTCTAGACAATGTAGAAAAAAGACACAACAATACGCACAGTAAAACTCAATTTAAGAGAAGTCCGAATCCGATGACATAATATGTAACAAAAGTATCACTCTTATTCATTGATGTCATTTAACCTTGATTTTACAGTTCACTTTTTCAGGAAAAAGATAGTTTAAAACGGGCATAATATCATATGCAGGCTTTTATTATGCCATAAGAATTGTTTTATTTCAAATTGATCCTATATTTTTTTCGTTTGACTATAGGTGTAATACCACCATTGATTTTCCCCTATTAGTCTTTGTTAAATTTGCAATTTTCAAAAAAATGTGAAGAATTTATCCTCGTTTCAAATAAAGAAATACTTGGCATGAGTAAAGTTTTATACTGTCCAGTTCTATAGAAAAAAATCACAACACATTTCATTGCATATAAGGAAATAACCATCATTGGAAGATAACCAATCAAATTTCTCCCCTTATTTTATCTGTGTACAAGGTTTAGTCACCATGTAACCTCAAGATTACAAAATTTTCTATAGAAATCCCAAACAAAAAATAATTGTGTTTTGAAATACCCAAGACATATGTTTATGACACAGAAATGGTTTTACTGCTATAAAATGTAGGATTAATTACCTACAACTGTCAAATTCAAGGGAATATTTTTTTTCGACCTACTTTCGTATACAACCGGATGTGACGTACCATGATTTGGTGGTATTACACCTGAAAAACTATATTAGATCCTATTGTTTATGAAGGAGGGTTTTACTTTATAATAAAAGAATTATAAGATATATAATGATACAGGTTTAATGTTTCAGTTCATTAAGATGAAACAATTCTGTAGTCTGAGATTATAACTATCATGAACACCGCCATTATAATTCATTTTGATTGTTGAACATTTGACAATTGTAATTTCAAATTTTCCTGCCGCTAAAACTAGCACTGTAATTTGGAGCAAATTTGCTGATCCTTGGGAGCACCTGAAATCACCCCCGGTATTAGTGGGGTTCGTGTTGCTCAATTTTAAGCTTTCTATGTTACCAAGAGGCAAAAAAACGACATGGTAAAAAAGAGAAAGATCAGTTACAAACAGCAGTATACAAAACACAACATACATAACTAAAGACTGAGCAACACGAACTCAACCAAAAACCGGTTATAATCTCTGGTGCTCTGGGAGGATGAGTAGATCCGGTTACGCATGTGTCATCCGTACTATTTACCAGGTGATACCTCAAATTTTCTAATCAAACTTGATTGGGTATGTTTATAATTCTATTTATATCAGGTTGTGTTTGTTTTATAGGGCAAAACATCTTCACTTAATACAGGTCCAAGCAGAGCCAAGACTGGGAATGACTACATTTATATTAAATCTAGAAGTATGGATTACTTAGAAAATGCTCTTCTTGTCTCAAACATTCCCAAACAAGGTGAGTTGAGTAAAAAAATAGTTAAATAAATAAAGTTCATACAATGCTCAGGTCCTTTCGGTGTTTTATATTTGGGAACTAGAATTAGTTATGTATACTGTTTGAATGATAATTCCTAATTTCCGTGGCACGTAGTGTAACGGGAATTAATTGTCTTCTCACGTAGTAGTTCGAAGGCGTATGAATTTTTTGGGCGGGGAAAAATTATTGTGTTAAATGATAGGTGTATATATGGTCATTTCTAGCTCTGCCTTACTTGAGTGAACATCAAATTTTTTCTGAGTGCCATTATGGATCCGCACATCGAAAATAGTGTTAGCGGATTGTTGTGGAGAAAATTCGAATATCACAGAATGATTTATTGTTACAAATGGAAGGGATGTTTTTATAAAACAAACAAGAATTCGATCACAAACAGAAGGAGAGATCCGAATTACAAATGAACAGGTTACAAATGAACTTTCGGTGAACGAAGTCTATAAAATTCAAAGAAAGCCGTGTAAAATGGAAAGTGGTACAAGAATATACAGCGAATCCCCTCCCATATGATTCCGAGGACGATCGTAAAATTCTGAGAGCGCAGACACGAGTGGAAAGGAAAACAAAAGCAGAGAAAGCTAAGAAGAAAAGACCAACGCCGTATAGCAGGCAAACTTCAACTGCTACTTCTAGTGATACAAATGGAAAAGCAAGTGGGAGGCCCGGAGTTTGCTATAACTGCTACAAGCCTGGTCACTGGAAATTTGAATGTCCAGAGAAAAAACGAAAGTTAAGTACTAATTTATTTAATGTTAATAAATTGAGTAGCATTTGCTCAGATTTTCTATATGATAATAGTTTTCAGGTGAATACGAATCACCTAACTGATAAGTCTTTAAAATATTTCATGAATGATGATAGTATTTGTTTACTCGAGCGTGAACGTATCTAACAGTTAACGGTAAATTCAAGTTTACTCACACCTGTAGGTAAATTGAAAAATCAATACACAAGTGGAGAGATATAGGCACAAGCATGTATATTTTAAGTGTTATAGAAAAGGGATACGGTATTTCATTCAAAGTACTACCAGAAATGTTATATTGAGAAATAATAAATCTGCTAGGGATAACGGGAAATTCGTTATTGGCGAGATTTTAAAATTGACAGAAAAAGGTTTCATATCAGAAGTTAAAGATATACCTTTTGTGGTTAATCCTTTACAGCAGATTCCAACGAGAATGAAGCTACAGGTAGATTCTTTGGTAAGCTTCTTTGTTAGCTCAACCATGAAATGATTATTACCTCAAAATTGGGAGGAGCATAGCACCAATTCATCATCCAATGAAAACACTCATATCAATGGCCTGTTTATAATATGTATGTTTCATACAAACAGGTTTCCCTAAACAACTTTGCAAATTAAATTTCATTTCTTATAGTTTTTGATTGAATTAAAAAATTCTATGTATTACAATAAATTAGAAGCGGAGTTACGGTTTATGTTTTGTTCAAGGATCATGTACCCTTGTGTTGATTTAATGCTAAACAAATGGAAATTTTATAGAAAATCCACAGCATTTCCTTTGCACTTTCATAGTTGACAATTTAGTACTTGATATATGGAGGATTTTTTGCAAGCAGTACTAGCAATGATTTCATTAAAACAAGTTTATAAATTTAGATATTGGTTTAAACAAATATATATATGGACCAATTCAAGTACACCTTCTTTTTTTCATTTACATTAACGGCTGTCTAGGACTTTTTTTAAACATTAAACGCTAGCACATCATAGAAAATCAAGTGTCTGAGTAATCTATGCTTAAAATTTTATAACAAAAATATCTGCGGATTTTCTACAAAAATCTTGGTTTATTTGACACAAAATCCCGTTTAACTTTTAAATGCAATAAAACTACAAATAATAATGCTTGATCGAAGTTTCCTCATTGTAAATGTACAAAATGGCCCATCTCTATTATTCATTATCATTGCTGTTTTTATATTATTGCAGTTTGAAACATTCGTAATTCAAAGGCTACAGAAGGGATCATTAACCTTATACATACACATAACTGGATTTATAAATGAACTGAGTAATTGATTGAAATAAAATTGACAAATCAAACACACCTACAACATGCGTGTGAATTAGCTTATAATTATCACTAAATTTTAAATTTAGATTGAACACTTATTTCTAAACTGACTTGTAAAACTAGTTTTACACTATTTAATTCTGTCACTAGTTCTGATTGGTTCTCTGCTTAACTATTAACTCCACCCAAATGATTGTTGTACCTTACCTTATAAGGTCTTATAATGATTTCATGGTTGAGCTAGCAAGGAAGCTAACCAAAGAATCTACCAATAGCTTCATACTCGTTGGAATCTGCTGTAACAGTAGCTTTTAGTAGATCTAAGAAGCCCCGTTTTAGTTTTGGACTGTAGGCATATCAACGAATGTATACACTAGTTTAGGTTTAAATTTGAAGATGGTACAGTTGCAAGAGAATTGTTTGAAAAAGGCAATTTTTTATTTAGATATGACCTTTAAAGTGCATATCACCATTTGGAAATATTAGAGGAACATAGAACTTACTGTAAACCAACTTATTTTCGCGGATACTTTATTTCGCGTTTTACCAATTCTAGTCCATTTCGCGCCTTTTAAAATTCGCGATTTTCTTATTTACTTGATGTAGATTAATAACGATTTACTTATTCGCGACGATTTATATTCGCGTTATTTTCCTCCTCGCGAAAGTCGCGAAAATAAGTTGGTTTACAGTTTTAGTCGGGATTTCAATGGTATAACAAAGTACTTTGTATTTAATGTTCTTCCTTTTGGTCTGGCCAGTGCGGGTCATATTTTTACCAAAGTTCTTAAGGAAGTGAAAAAATACTGAAGAAATCAGGGGTTGAAGATAATATAATGGGCTTGGAAGTGCAAATGTTTTTCAATCAGCTGAAAGAACTAGCTCGTACATAAGATCTAGTTTGTCTGAATTTGTTTTTCCAATAGCTGAAGAAAAATATGTTTGGCATCCACAGCAGAATATGACCTGGATAGGTTTAGTAAGGGATATGGAGTTCGGGAAACTTAGAGTTTACAGTGAACGTATAGACAGATTAGTTGATGTTATCAGTAAAATACTTTTCTGTGTCGGAAAAGAAAAAAAATTGCACAGTGCAAAGTTTGTTGCCGGAATTGTTGGTCAGATTATATCAATGCAGGCTGTGTTTAATATGTAATTTAGTTAGGCGTAGAACTAGAGAATTGTATAACTGTATATTCTTAAGAGCAAGTTGGAAGTCACTTGTTGCTCTGACAGCTCTGGTTGTCGAGGAGCTCAGATACTGGTTAATTCAGTAACACAGTTAAATGAGCAAGGTAATGATCTGCATTAGTCAGATTATGTGATTTGGTGGCGTTCACTGATGCCTCAGAAGTAGGTTTTGGGGGCTATATTGTGCCCGCAGTTGATGGCATATGTGCCGAGTCGGTCTGTGACTCGTTAGAAATTCTGACTGACTGTGGTCTAGAATTACCAGGTAACAGTTTGAATATTGTAGTAGGAAGTTGGACAGTATTGGAAAGTGGTAAAAGTTCAACATGGTATGAGCTTGAAACAGTAAGCAGAACAGTGAAAAGTTTGTTAAGATGTTTAGAAAACTATTGTTTAAATTTGAATACAGACAATAAGAATGTAACTAGTATATATAGTTAAAAATGGTCGCAAAAAATCGGAACTGCAAAATATTACTTGTGAGCTAAATTATTTATGTTCAGAGAACAATATAAAAATTAATCCACATTGGATTTCAAGAGAACAAAATAAAATTGCTGATGGTCTGTGTAGATATTCAGATAGGACGACTGGGGTATTAAAGAATCTGTATTTCAAATGTTAGATAAGTTATGGGGTAGACATACAATAAACAGATTTGCTACAGATTACAAGGCTAATTGTTCGAGATTTAATTCTAAATGTTGGTGTAAGAATACAGAAGCAATTGATGCGTTCTCACAGAACTGGTTTGGTGAAAACAATTGGTTTGTATCACCACCAAATGTTGTTTGTAAGGTTATAAGAAAACTTTGCAGTGATTAGGCAAATTGTACATTGGTGGTTCCATTGTGGTATTCTTCACCTTATTGGTTGATGTTACATGATATTTTTGGCAATTTGAAACATTTCATAACAGACAAGCATCATATAATGAGCAATAGCCCTGTTGCTCCCGGAAGGGGAAATAATGGTGTATTTGGGAAATATATGAAATTTTCCTTGATTGCATTTAAGATCAGATTTGATTGATTTTATTTTGTATTTTTGTACAGAGTTAACGCTTGGACGTTTTGTAACAGAAGCCGTGGAGGATAGTGGTATCGGAGAGGATCATCCTTTACATGATTTGGTGGATAGTTTTTCGTCGAGACTGCCTGATGCCAGAAGTGACAGTGCTGTTAGAAAATATAATTATGTTTTTAAATAATGGAAAACATTCTCGCATGAACATAATTTGACTTATTTGCCAGCCTCACCTATTCATGTTTCTTTATATTTAATTCATTTGCTTGATTCATGTGCTACATACAGTACAATCAATAGTGTTTTTTATTCCATTAAATGGGCTCACGACATGTCAGGTCAGTTAGATCCTACAGAGAATGCTTTGTAAAAAAATACAGTTTAGTTTAAACGTACTGCTAAAGCTCCAGTTGTAAAGAAAGATCCTGTGTCCAATGATAATTTGATAAGTTTATGTTCTATGTTTCAAGGGTCGAATGATTTAACAGTAGTTAGGGATCTGGCTATGATTTTACTGAGTTATAGCGCTTTTCTTAAATACAGTGAGTTGAGTAATCAGAAGTGTAACGACATTATTTTTAAAGAATGTTGGTACAAAATGTATGGCGCATTTAGATATTTTTTCAGACAAGTATTTGTTTCGTCCATTGTACAAATCTAAGAATAAGTCTGGTTTAATTCAGGTTAATAAAACGATCAGCTATATAGCACAGCTAGAGAATGCATACTGAAGCGTTTGAAATTAGTTGCTCCAGAGTTAAATCTTGGTTTGCACTCTTTGAGGTTTGGTGGTGCCACTGCGGCGGCTAATTCTGACGTTAACGAAAGGTGCTGGAAGCGCCATGGTAGATGGAAAAGCGATTCTAGTAAAGATGGTTATGTGGCTGATTCTATTGAAAACAGATTAAAAGTGTCGAATCAATTAGGTTTATGATTTATGAATCGCAAGTTTGGTGTTTAGAAGTTTTTGTTTAATTTGAAATTATTTGTTTATACAGTCTAGCTATCTTTGTTTTTTTCTATATACACAAGCAGCAAGCTAGTCGACAAACATACGTTTGTGTTTTTGTTGTTTATTGGTAGAAGTGTGGCTATGTTAGGAACATAAAGTATAAAGAAGACTTCCTAATTTCCGTGGAACGTAGTGTAACGGGAATTAATTGTCTTCTCACGTAGTAGTTCGTGTATATATGGTCATTTCTAGCTCTGCCTTACTTGAGTGAACATCAAATTTTTTAACATGTACGTTAAGAAACGTTTTTTTAAATATTAAGTATATAAGTATGTTCAAATTAGCATTAAAGTTAAAACTCTTTTTATATATAGGTGGTATGGCTATACAAACGTAATCGAATTTGGTTATTTCAGACTCATTTCTGTCTTCAAATTATTTTCATTTAGCCGCAGTCTTTTGATTATTTGCATTTAAATGTTTTCTTAAATGTTTTTTAAACATTGTTATATTAAGTGCGGTCGAACACTTGGGGTTTCGCTTGGCATTGTCAAAAGGACACAGGTTTCTAAAAGTAGTTTTTCCTGGACGGCCACGAAACAATTAGATATTAGTAGAAGGTATTAGAAGGCATTATGATTGCCACAATTTTCAATGTGTATTGATGTGACATGTTTGTACATATTTGTTTAATAAAACCGGCAGCTCAGAAAATACACAAGCAGCAAGCTAGTCGACAAACATACGTTTGTGTTTTAGTTGTTTATTGGTAGAAGTGTGGCTATGTTAGGAACATAAACTATAGAGAAGACTTAAGATTTTACTTAAATTGAGAACCATAGGTTAAAGCAATATCTTAAGGCAACAACAATAGGAAAAAAAACAATATTTTTTTGGAATTTGCCTATCAAAATAATAAGCAACGCTTAGACATTTCAAACAAAGGTGAGGATAAAGGAATGTTGTAATCAGAGCTTCACATACAGATATTGCTCCAAGGTGTAGAGTTGTTAGGAAACCTATTCACACTACAAATTTGACTCAATGTCGTGGAGGACAAAAGCTTCAACTCCAAGGCAGATTTTTGGATAAGGTCACCTTAGAAACAGCAGTGAAAACCCTATAAACGCTGCCTTTAGCATTCCTTAATAACGCGGCGCCATCTTAGTCGTAGGATTAGTAAATGACGTTTAGCTTCACTGGAATTTGCGCACAGAGGCTGAATCGGAGACCCATATGGACTTTGTCAAAAGGCAAGACGTTATTAAAATGGCAGATTGTTTACGTATATTGTGCACTAATAAATCTTGCTTTTAAAGGAACTGATAGTTAAACATGACTGTTTTGATGACTGATGTATGAAGACTTATATGTGGGACTAAATCATGTCTAACCTACGGACAAATATATGGCTTTTGACGGAAATTTGAATTCTGGTGGTGCAAGTGATGGTATGTTTCACTTACATACTGCACCGGCAAATAAGGACGTTCTATGCGCCTTCATTATATTTATTAGCGAAAAATCAATTTGAGATTGGTTAAACAGACAAGAGAGCCGAGATGTAGTGGTTCATGCATCGGACTACTAACACAAAGGTTCCTGATTCGATCCCCGCTCCGGGGAGAAAATTTCCCGCACTGATTTTTCGGCTCTCCCTTGACACCATTTGCGAGTAGTCATATCTCTTGCACGTAAAAGACACCCTTGTAGATTTCGAAAATAGAGCAGGCTAATTCTGCAACAAGGCACCACTCCCACCCGCAAAATGGAAAGGGATTAACATAAGTTGCAATAACTTGTTTCCCAATCCACTATAAATAAAGGTGTTAAAACTTAACAGACAATAAAAAAAGTGGGGCGAAAGATACTAGAGGGACATACAAACTCATAAATCGAAAATAAACTGACGAATCCATGGCTGAAAAGACAGACACAACTTAGAAACTAGACAAAAAACACGAACCCCATAAAAAAAACTGAGGTGATCTTAGGTGCTCCGAAAGTGTAACCAGATCATGCTCCACATGTGGCACTCGTGGTGTAGTACAAACCCGGTAAGAAGTTTAATTCTATAGGTCAAATTCGTGGCAAGGGGACGGGATTGTAGTTAAGACATATGAATCATATCCACTGTCATCTGTGAAACGCATATTCGCTAACGGTCAACCAAATCGTGATGGAGTGCGTCTGTAGGACTTACTTCACTATAAACACTGTATCTTTGGTGAGTTTGGTATGTATTAGCTTAATATTTCGTATATACAATATCAAAGTTTATTTAGTTTTGGAAAGGCATGAAAGAGGTTATGCCTAAATAAAATGAACTGTATATTTGTTTTGTTACAGATGTCAAGTTGTCTTTGTCTTTTAATTACCACATGTATGGGAGCAGCACAGGGACATTGGAGGTGATAGTTATTTCTTCGGGAACTAATCAGACCATCTTCACAAGGTCAGGTGATCAGGGCAACCAATGGTATTATCAGAAGCTGTACATTCAGTCTGCAAGTAATTTACAGGTGGGTTGATATACAAACTTTGATTGTTAATTGGATCGTATATATGTAGGATATCTGAAGAAAATATTGAACTTCTTGTCGGTATATATCATATTTACCTACAGTAAAACATGTGTCTGATCGTGGTCATATCGTCTATTCAATTTCTGAAGCACAATGTATAAGCTGGTCCTAAAATTTTAGCATACGCTGTTGGTTTTGTTTTTAGGAATGTTTGAATGTGAATAAATCACAAAACATAGCTGAATAAGATAACTAAAAATAGCATACTCTTATAGTGCGATGTTGGTTTAACAGCTTATAAAACTATTTTATAGACTATGAAGAGAAAATTATATGATAAAGAAACAGGATGAGTTTCAATGTGTTAACATGATTTGAACAATTACAAAAAAATATAGGTTTTCTTTTATGTTCTTATTTAATTGTTTTGATACCAGTTTTCTTCGATACCAATTTGTTTTGAATTTAGATAAAATGTCTATTCTTGGATACCTCATGTCAGTGTATTAACATATTCTGCATACAACATTTTAACATAGAATACTATCCACAAAAGTTCAAATAAAGGGGATGCTAAAATTATAGGTAATTATAGGCAACTGTTCGGTCTTCAACGATAAACACCCATACAGTATAGTCGTTATAAAAGGCCCGACATGAAAAATAAGAAACAATTCAATTTAGAAAACTTAAGACAAAGTCTATAGTTTTACACTTGTTGTTGACCTCTACCCACGAAATTCACGAAATCATTTTCCAAAGAAATAATCCACGGCATTCTAAAACGTGAACGGAAATGAAGGGTATGAAGATAACAAAGACTGAAGACTCTATTTTATGTAGATAATCGGTTTGTCGTTGGATATATTACAGTTGTTTTCCATCGATTGATCATTTATGAAATTTAGATTTTGCCATTTAACAAAGGAACTTCCGTTTGAATTTTCCTTAGAGTTCTGATTTTTTATTACTTTACTTTTTATGTACCATGTAAATATTTGGAATTAGCTTTTACTATTACCTTTGCAATGTTTTTTTAAGAAAAAACATAACCCACATTAGTTTTATTTCAGATTATGTTTAATGCTATTGATGGAAACAGTTCTTATGGAGAAATTGCATTGGACAACATTATGTTGATTGCAGATGAATGTGGTAAGTCAATGGTTGAAGGAATGGTATAACAAGATGGAATTTGTTATCGTTTATTAGCCTGCTTGAGCCGGTGTAATTCATACAATAATATCCACAAGTATATATACAGAATATAAGGTGTCAAGGTTTCTATTAATTTGACCATTATAGTCTTAAATCAAAAGATACAGGGATGAATATCTATTAAGTTGTCTCTAATTGACATGTTTTGACATGCTTTGACCAACCTGGAGATTGATGGTCAAAGAATGCACGTATTTCCATTGTTTTAACTAATTGCTACATGTCACTACTGGGTCTGAATGTAAACATGTTATATATATATATATAACCTAGAGGTCAATTGAACAACCTTTTACAAGGTCATGTTTTTCTTAATAGATATTCCCCTGAATTTTATTTAATAAACATTTTTGAGAATATATAATCCTAAATATAAATATAAATATATATAATATATATTTATATATACATTTTAAGCCATCATATTGTCACATTCCTCCCTTTCTCAAGAAATATAATTTTATATTTTAGTTAAAATCAGTGACAATATGAATGCTCGCAATTTCCCTAAAAACAACAAAAAGTATTCATAAACAAAATCATTTTAAAAGTTCAACAACATCTAAATGTTCAGCAATGTATAGTTCATACAATTCTTGTGTGAATAACTAAGTTCGTAACATCAAATATCGGAACTTCTTATTTCCAGAAAAAGGCGCAACCATTAACTGCGGACCGTCTTCATAACCCCGACTCCAGTGAACTGCTCCTCTGATCGTCGTTGTCAACTCCAACAATCCCTTTGTTTATCTGCAACGCCAATTCCCATCATTTAGAAGTACTGCAATTACTCCGACCTGCATGTGATCCACCATCCATCGGCGAAAATCCAACCTGCATGTGATCCACCATCCATCGGCGAAAATCCAACCTGCATGTGATCCACCATCCATCGGCGAAAATCCAACCTGCATGTGATCCACCATTCATCGTCGAAGATCCAACTTGCATGTGATCCACCATCCATCGGCGAAAATCCAACCTGCATGTGATCCACCATCCATCGGCGAAAATCCAACCTGCATGTGATCCACCATCCATCGGCGAAAATCCAACCTGCATATGATCCACCATCTGTCGTTGATTTACTCCTAACTGACCTAGCTTACCTACTCTGTTAATTCAGAGTCCCTGACTAGGTTGCTCAGTTATCACCGGCTGAAACATTACAGGCAAATCTACCTGTGATGCTGTAGAACAATTCCCTCTACCAATATAAGTTATGTGATCGTATAGTTTTATGTACATCTAATCGTCTGCATTGTGTCCAATGATCAAAGCCAATATCCAATACTGGATAATGGTTCTTAGTGGCTGGTTCTTGTAATGGTGCAGAAGCTATTTTAACATCTCTGGAGGCAGTACCATCGCCCTCAACATTAGTTGACACCATTTGATCGCCACCAAGGTATCGTGTGACTATTTGAATCTCTCTTTTACTAAATTCTCTTGGCTAAACACCTATTATTAAACTTAAGAATAGATTAATAACAAAATACTTATAAATATAGCAACAAAATAAATTACTGCATTGATAGTTCAAAGTCATCCTCAAGTTCTAACTGCTCTAATTTTGAAAATAATTTATCGATATGTAATCTATCTAAAATAAAAACAAAAAAAGAAAAAAAACTCAAATACAAAAACAATAAACTAATAAGATAAACTTTTCTCTAGTTAGGACTGAAAAATTATTTAAATAAGGTTTGACATCCAACCAACACTTTCCTTCCTTTTTCATAAACAAAGCTGTGATTCAGAGATTACTGATATTTATAGGATTTCTAAACAATCAATTTTTTCAGCGATCAATCTGAAGCGAGAATTAGAATGATTAATCAAAACAAAATTATTTTATATACACATATATTCATTTATAAACAATCATCACGAAGCCTACTTTGACGACATGTTAGTCGTTCATTTTATTAAGATAACAAGAAACGGTTGAGAGAAAACTTAAAATTAATTCGTCTTTCTTTTCAGACTTTTTAACTGTTTGCTTATTTTTCTTTGGTATTCTAACTTCATCAACAGACATTTGTTGACTGCGGTCTGAATTATACCCATCAGAACTATTATTATCCGACATTTCGTTTGAACCGGAAGTGACGGAAGATTTGTCTTCTTCGTTTTCGCGTCGGTTTCTATTTGCTATTTTTTGTTTAAGTTCAGCGAGCGGAATATCATCCTCGTCGGAAGATGTTTCTCGTTCTTGTCGGTAACGATTTATGAGTCTTTCTCGAGGATTAGCGACTTGAAGTTCATTATCACTTTCGTCACTATCTTCGGGAGGTACAACATAATTTGTTTTCCTTAATTGCCTACCTTCTAGATTGGTTGGAATAACCCATTCATCAATCTTAGCTTTTTTCAGGTGTTCTAAATGGACTTTCTTAGCGACAGACCCATCTAATTGGTTTTTAAGGACAAAGGTTACCGGAGAAGTTTTTTCAATTATTCGGTAATAAGGTTTCCACTTAGTGTCTAATTTACTTTTTCTTAAATGATTTTTGAAATAAACTGGATCCCCAATTTCTAAATTAATTTCTTGTCTATTTTTATCTGCGTTTTGTTTTTGTTTTTCTTTAGACTTTTTCAAATTTCTGTGAACTAAAATGAACGATTTGTGCTGTTGTTCTAACAAAATCTTGTGCGGATCTTCACCTACATATTTCCTTCTAGGTTTCAATAGGTTATCAATTGGAAGAACAGGGTCTCTATTGTACAAAAGAAAAAATGGAGAAAATTTTGTTGATTCATTTTTCTGAAACCTAATAGCTGCTATTGTTTGATTTAGGCACACGTCCCAAGTAGACGCGTCACTTTGCAATTTCTTTGCCATGACGTCATGAAGCGTCCTGTGAAATCTTTCTACTTTCGCGTTTCCCTGTGGATGATAAAAAGAAGTTGTTATGTGACTTATATTTAATTCTTTTAAAGTTTCTTCAAATATTTTACAGGTGAATTCACCGCCATTGTCTGACACTATAACTAACGGCACAGAAAAGTTTGGGATTATTTCTTCAATTAATAAATGAACCACATTTTCCGAAGTTTTATTTGGAACAGGAAAAGCCAAAGGCCACCCACTGTAATGACAAACAAAGCTGACAATATACTTATTTCCTGACAATGATGTAGGATAAGGTCCAGATAAATCTACCCCTATCTTAGCAAATGGAAATGGTGGTATATCAGATATTTGTAATAAAGGTTTTGTTTTGCCTGCACTTTGAGATTGACAGATAACACAGGAATTAATATAGGAATTAAGTTCCTTATATAACTTTGGCCAAAAATATTTTTGCCTAATTAAATCATGACATTTGTCGATTCCTAAATGACTTAGATTATCATGATAACTTTTGATTACCTCATTTCGTAATTGTAATGGAACATAAAGCCTTAACTTTAAATCATCATCAGGGTGAGAAATGTAATAAAGTATATCATTGATAATAATATGTTTATTATCAACACTTCTTGAAGCCTTACCTGTGTTTATTTGATTAATAATTTCCGAAAGTTCTATGTCTAAAGATTGTTCAATTTTCATGTCATAACCAGGAATCGTACATTCCTTGACGCTAAGTTGGTCATCTTCTTTATAGTCACAACTTGCAAAATCTTTTGGATTGAACTCATTTGAATTCAAAGTATTGATTTGAAAAGCCTTGTCACTTATATCTACTTCAATTCTTTCACTTTGATTTTGATTGCCTTCTTGACCCGGAGGCCTTCTTGAAAGATAGTCAGCAATAGTATTATCAGTTCCCGCTAGCCATTCAATCTTGCAATTGTAACTTGCAATACCTAAAGCCCAAAGTTGTAATTTTTTGTTACATTGTGGCGAAAGCAATAAGTACTTTAAAGGCTTGTGGTCAGTTCTGATAATAAATTCAGCTCCATGAAGATAATGATCTAATTTTTGTAATGCATAATGAATGCTAAATGCTTCTTTTTCAATAGTAGACCACCTAGACTGTGTATCTGACAGTTTATGAGATAAGAAGTAAATGGGTTTTTCTTTTCTTAAACATGATAAATGAGTTTCTTCTTCCTCGCAAGGTTGCGTAAGACATGCACCTATGGTATCATTAGACGTGTCAGTATATAAAACATAAGGTTTCTTCAAGTCTGGGTATGCTAATAAAGGAGTCACTGTTAAACTATATTTCAAAAAATCAAAAGCTCTTTGACATTCCTCATCCCATTGAAATTTAGCATATTTTTTAGTTAAAGCAACTAAAGGTATAGAAATCTTTGAAAAATTAGGGATAAAGCGTCTATAGTATGAACACGCCCCTATAAAACTTCTTACCTCCTTAACAGTAACAGGGTTTGGTAATGTTTTTATTGCTTCAACTTTGGCATCGTCCGGTTTTACACCGTCGATATTGATTTTAAAACCTAAATAATTAGTTTCTTCCTGCAAAAATTGACATTTCTTTAATTTCAATTTCAAATTATGTTGTCTTAATCTGTCAAATACTTGTTGAATATGATTGAAATGTTCTTCCAAAGTTTCAGAAAATATCAAAATATCGTCTATATAGGAGATAGCAAAATTTAGATCTTGTAACACTATTTCCATTAATTGACTAAATACAGCAGGACTATTTTGCAATCCAAATGGCATAACATTAAATTCGAAAAGTCCCTTATGACAAACAAATGCTGTTTTTGATTTATCTTCTTCCGCCATCTTAATTTGCCAGAATCCTGCCCTAAGGTCAATTAATGAATAAAACTTTGCAGCCCCTAAAAGTGTCAATATATCATCGATAACCGGAAGTGGATATCGGATTGCTAACGTAGAAGAGTTCAGGGACCTGAAATCTATGCAAAAGCGTGTAGTTTTATCTTTTTTATCAACTAATACAACTGGTGAGGAATAATTACTATTAGATCTTCTTATAATGTTTGCTTCTAACATGTCAGTTATTGCTTTATTGACTATTTCTCTTTTGTGTAATGGAGTTCGATAAGGTTTCAATTTAACCGGGGGATTATCCCCTGTATCGATTCTCATTTTCACAGTGTCAGTTTGACCTAATTCAGTATCCTTAAAAGCAAAAATATCTCTATTGTTATTCAACAGTTGTAACACCCTACCCCTATGAACATCAGGAACATTAAGATCAGTTTCAAAAACATTCTCAATTTCAGAGTGCTCTTGAGTAGATTCAAGTGAGACAACATTTTCTTCTAAAACTGGTGAAGCCCTTCCTATTGCTATGCCCCTTCTAAACTTATAAGTTCTATTCGTAGTATTAACTATAAGTACTGGCATTTGACGCTTTTCATTAATGTTTGCAACTGAATTAGCAACCATTAAACCTGGTTGATAACTCAAATGCCCCTTGGTAATTGGTGAAATTTCAAAAGATTTAGAACTTGAGAATGTATAATTTTTATTACCTTTTACATAACAAATATTACTAGTCTGAGGTTTGAAGACAGTGGTTTGAGCAAGTCTAACAATTGAAGCTATATGAATATCTTCTACTAATGGTACATAAGTTTTATTTATCCTTAAACATCCCAAATCAAAATAAACTCTAACACCAAATTTGACTAACCAGTCACGACCCAAAATTGCATTTCTGTTCATGTCAGATACTACATAAAAAGTATGATTCATTTTGTTTCCTTTCATGTTAAAGTCTAAATTTATACTTCCTAAAACATTTAAAGAAGCCCCGTTAACTCCTTGTAAATTGACTTTCTTTTTTTCTAATTTTGGTAATCCCTTAATTGAATTGTAAATCTTATTATGCAATAAAGATACTGAAGCTCCACTGTCAATTAAACTTCTAACTTTCATATGTGCAATTTTAATCAAACAAGAATTTGGATTTCCCGCTAAATTAATTTCAAATGTTTCTACTTGTTCAGATTCATTTTCAATTTTGTTTTCTGATACCTTTTCAAATGATTTTTGTTCTTGATAAGTTTCAAAATTTCTATTTTGTATATTTGAATTTCGCGCTCTAACCTTTTATTTCCGTTGAATTTTGAATTTCGCGCCATATTTCCTTTGTTTACTTCCGGTTTTGATTTGAAATTTCGCGCCATTTCTTCTTTATTTGTTTCCGGTTTTGATTTGAAATTTCGCGCCATTTTTTCTTTATTTGTTTCCGGTTTTGATTTGAAATTTCGCGCCATTTTTTCTTTGTTTACTTCCGGTTTTGAATAACGATTGTTGAATCTTTTATAATAACTTTTATTCCCGTGATAGGTAGAATTGTTAGAACATGCATTGTTAAAGTCTGTTGATTTGTTATTTATTTTTTTTAACCATGATTCATATATATTATATACAGGTTTTGTATATCTATAATTAATTTTTCTCTCAAACCTCTTATTTCCCTTAATTCCCTTAAAAGTCTCCCTATTGGCTTCAGCATAAAGAGACCGTCTTAGTTTAAATTTTCCCTTGGTTTCCAAAATTGTTCATTTGATCTTGCCCTACAATTTCTTTCATAATGACCTGGTTTACCACAGTTCCAACAGAAGAATGTTCTTCTTTGTTGTCCTGTCGAGTCAGACTTGTTTTGTACAGAATTAAACCTTCTAGGATATGTATTTGCATTATTACCTATCGTGTTGTCATTAAAATTGTTTTGTACAGAATTAAACCTTCTAGGATATGTATTTGCATTATTACCTATCGTATTGTCATTAAAATTGCCTCGGGGTACATGTATTTCGGCACGCGAACTTACTGCGTTGACATGATATTTTTTATCTCTGCAATATTTTGCCTTATGGCCAAATCTGTTACAATTGCTACATTTCACACCTATTTCTCGGTAATGCGATATGTCCATTGGTGTTATATTACGCTCATTACCGTTATTTTTCTTTAAGTCAAATTTTCGTCTTAATTGTGTTTCAGCCATTGCCGAGTTTACTGCTTGAGCCAAAGTTTGTGGATTTTCACGCATTATTTTCATTCTCAAATAATCCTGATACAACCCATTTATGAAAAAGTTAACTAATTGAAGTTGAACTATTGGTTGATTGATATCTTGCCCTCTAAAAGCATCTGTTGCTAACGTTAAAATTCGTTCTCCAAATATGGGAACATTTTCGCCAATTTTTTGATTAACCTTGTTCAAAAGTTCAAATGCATATGATGCATCAGGAATATGCCCATAACGAAAATTCAATTGAGTTTTTAGATTATCCCAATTATTATTCACCTGATCAGTTTCTCTTAACCACCTAGCAATGAAATCGCTTACTGGCCCTACAGATGTTTGATAACATATCATTTTACAATCATTCGGACCTAAATTTGTAATCATTGCATATTTTTCTATAGATCGAATCCATTGAGAATATTTTTCTGAATTTGAACCGTCAAAGCCTTCAACTATCGAATTGACACCGTTTGCAGTTAATTTTTGAGTAAGACCTTGAACTTGTGTTGCTAAATTTTGAAAAACTAACCCTACATTAAATTCTTGTTCAGCCATTTTTCGAGAATATAATAATTAAGATTATCAAATAAAATATCACACGTACCTTAGTATTTTTCAGAATTCGTCCTGTCACGGTTAACCAAAAAGAGTTTATAACAAGATGGAATTTGTTATCGTTTATTAGCCTGCCTGAGCCGGTGTAATTCATACAATAATATCCACAAGTATATATACAGAATATAAGGTGTCAAGGTTTCTATTAATTTGACCATTATAGTCTTAAATCAAAAGATACAGGGATGAATATCTATTAAGTTGTCTCTAATTGACATGTTTTGACATGCTTTGACCAACCTGGAGATTGATGGTCAAATAATGCACGTATGTCCATTGTTTTAACTAATTGCTACATGTCACTACTGGGTCTGAATGTAAACATGTTATATATATATATATATATATATATAACCTAGAGGTCAATTGAACAACCTTTTACAAGGTCATGTTTTTCTTAATAGATATTCCCCTGAATTTTATTTAATAAACATTTTTGAGAATATATAATCCTAAATATAAATATAAATATATATAATATATATTTATATATACATTTTAAGCCATCATATTGTCACAATGGCAGGTCCAAACACATGACCTTGTTGATTTTTCTGGTGAAATATGACTAAGACTTCTTTTGAAATAATATTTTAATCAAAATCATTGATGAGCTGAAATAGCTTTTATATTAAATTCAATGGCAAAGCCGAGTCAACCCATTTATTTACAGACTTTCGTTAGCCAATGAAGCTAATTGTTGACTCAAAATCGTACTATTCGTGTAATATTAGTAACACAGTGTACGTATTTACGAGATATATATTGGGTCGGATTATTCCATGTGGTGTTGGAGCGAACCCATTCGGAATTTACTGACACTATATATATATTGTATTATATCACTAGCACACTGTGCAAAGAATTTATCTTACCGACTATCTTAACATGTGGCAATTAGGTTAGTGTCCTATCAAAGTTTTCAAGTCTTAACCATAAAGAACCTACTTCCATTGGCCTATACAAAATCTATTTTAATGTGTTTTCTGAATTTACTTATATCGTTCATCATCAATTTCTTCGAACATGACTTAAGGTTTAATTATTCATATTAAATGTCCAGGTTAAACACATCTAATTCGTGTACCCTTTTGCATACTTTATCAAAAAAAAACGAAAATGAAAAATGTTGCTTTGTTAGCAATTGTAATGATTCCCTTTTTTTATAATTGTTTTGGCAAACTGTCGATCCCGGTATAGCCGTTTTTAGTTAACTGCAAGCGACATACCTTTACACTACTGTATTAATACAATTGATTTGTTTTTCTAGGACCACAAACCATCCCTTAACACTGATGGTGACAGTATTGGTGGAAATCAGAATGATCTTACTTGATGCAGAACATGAACTATTGTCTTGGAAACAATAACTTTAATTTTCCTATTGTTTTAAAACAAAATATTTGTTTTCTAAAAAATATTCTTATCATACTTATCATACTACTTTTTAAATAAATCATTCCCATGTTTGCTGAAGCGACAGTTTTCAAAATTGATTATAGTGTCGGTTGTATGTCGCACTTTATATCTGATTCTCTTCCAAAAACCAGAGACTTTATATTTCGCTTGCCTTTGAAATGGTTTCAGCATTCCTGATGAAAGTACATCCAGAACAGTGCTTCAGATATATGAATTTATATACAGCGTTATTTTTGTTTACTATAGCATTAGGTCAATATCGCTGCTATCATCGGGAAATATCACTCCAACAGCGATATTGACCCAGAGCTGATCAGTAGTCAGTACTTTCGACGTTTTGACTTCCACTGATTGCTAAATTATGATTTATGTAATCTTGCATATAGTGTATGCATTTTTATAAAGGACGTAGCTGCGTATCTTTACATCCTAGTTTTGTATTCTTTCATAAGACTCCCATTTAGCATAATTGGAAAAACAATTCTGTCGGTTACACGACGGTGATTTGACAAATACATGAAAATCGGAAATATTACTCAGTTTGCAATGCATGATCTGCTGAGGAATACCCCGAGTCAGAGTTCAAATCATGCAAAAAAATACTAATTCAAAAGGGAGCTGCCTTTTTACCAATTATGGCCAACACTTATGGAAGAAATCAATTCAGGAATACTGGAGGAGGTGCGCGATTTGAGAAAAATTGTCCCACGGTAACTCTGAACGACAAACATGAACGTATGGACAATAACAAGGAGTTATCTCTTATGCGTCTATATGTTGATTTTTTAGGTAAATTTTTCGGTAGATTTGGTCCACAATTCACTATTCTGTTAAACTCTACCACTGTGACCTATGCATGTTAAAATTCTCATTCTTCAAACTTCGCAATCAGTTTTGTAATTTTGTAATAATGTGTGTGTTGTTTTCTATCGTTTTCATGAGACAGTATTGGTTAGTATTAGTGACATACCTGATAATCACTTTTATCTAATGGCACCCCATGCCATCCCCTTTTTTTTAAGTAAAACAAAACTACAGTTTAATCATGAAATTTCATTTAATAGTTTACTGTACAATATTCATGATCACATATGAATCAGGATTAAAATTGTCATACAACAACTGTTTTAGTTTTTATATCTTGTCAAAATTTTGACAATTATCTGTAAATTAGTCACTTCATAGTCCTTGAGCGCAGTTATTTTTCCAAAGTGTTCTATTGAAATTTCGTTACTATTTATGCTTTTATACTCCGATAATAGACAAACGTCACCAACAGCAAAACCAAGAACACAGCGGAGAAACTAACACCAACAACTATCCCCATCGCCATATCATAAAGTCTTTCTGCCTTTATATCTGGATGACCATAATAACTCACTGAAATACAAATACATGGTTTATTAATTAAATATTTCACAATTTCTTATGGTACTGATTATGTTCACTCACTCATAATCTTTTGAAAAATATACTGTATTTGTTGTCTCCCTAAGTTCTAATGTCTTTTTCATTTTTAGCCATGGCGTTGTCAGTTTGTTTTAGATTATGAGTGTGACTGTCCCTTTAGTATTTTTCGTCCCTCTTTTCTCCTATATACTTTTAGTTTTATTGTCATGTATTGTAATTTCAAATAGTTCAATGAAAAAAATCACTACAATCATTTGTAAACTTTAATTCAAACTGTAGTTGTACTGCTCCTCGGGGCGTCTTGATTGACAAAAAATGTTGTCGCTGTTTGTCAAAGGCGTATTCTAAAGTATAAGTTATTTGGGAAACACTTACATGATTAAGAATAAGAACAATTCTTACTGTTATTTTGACCTTAAAATCAATCTTAAATCAATAAAAATGCTGTTACCGGCTCAACTAACGGACTTAAAAATACATTTCTCTGTGTATAAAAGGGTAAAGAGAGTTAAAAATTTCGATGTCTTCTTTCACTTGAAGTCTTCGAGAGACGTACATTGTATATATGAAAAGTATTAAAAAAAAACTGATGCTATGAAGAAAAAAAAAAGATTACCTAATGTATCGTTTGCACATGCTATGTATTCTGTCAATACAGAAAACATCAATACAATATATCTTAGCTGCGTGGAAAACTCCATGCTTGCTTCTTCGTCTGCCTGAAATATCAAATTCAAACATTTTATCAATTTATGTTTATTTTAACTATAAAGTTGGTGACATTTAAATAATTTCATTGAATGTGTTTTTCATTATGATCCTTTGTTTTGATTGGCTAACAGTAATCTCGCGTCCTTCTGAAATTAACATTCATTACACAATGAAATGTTACATGCCTCATGAGTCATGACGCATGATGACACGGGGTTCCACAATAAAGTGCATAGGTAAATTAAAGAAAAACTTGATAGAAATCGCGTTTTCATGATCCTTGATAAAAAAAAATGTAATTGTAATTTTAAATGAATGTTTCTTTGATCTTCTTTTTGTAATTTCATAGGGTTGCAAAAACGTTGACTGTACATACGCACAAAATGTACGTCGGTCAACGTTTTTACACCACAATGAATTTGCAAAAAGAAGTTATTATTGGGGTGGGTTGGGGTTGGGTAGTTATGTTAATACAAGCAATAAAATTATAAATTCCTACTGTATCACATTTCACTTTAGTCCAGTCTTATCTATTTCATATTCTATTGTATTTTTGATTTTTCGGTGATAGGGTTTGTTTTTGGTTTTTGTTATACGTGCACTACTATGTTTTCGTCATCATCGAATTATTTGTATTGATATTTCATTATTTGTGTAAGGAGAGGACGTCACAATGGTGTTTCAATGTTATAACTTGTCTTTTTCGATACTTCTGCACAAAGAAATATGTACTCAATAAAGACAAATACTTATGACCCAATCCGTCGCAATATTGGCAGTCTGCACCAAAACCTTTTTTAACTATAAGTCTGAAGACCAATATTCTGACATTTTTGGTTCATACAAAGTTTTGCAAAAACTTACTAGAGTCTAGACCGAATGAAATTTTAATAGTCGGGGGCATCGGACTAGTGGCTAACCGTGCAGACTGTTAAATATTGGCGATTCGAGTTAAGCAATAATAAATCAATCAATCAACCTATCATCAGTTTTTCCGAAGTTCTTGAAAGACATCAGGTTGATGCAAAGAAGGAGGAATAATCCGAATATGATTGACTGTGGCACAAGCTATCTATTCAAAGTTTAGCGCCGTAAAACGGTAATTCTTGTGTTTAAGATTTTATTGACGTGGCAAAGCAAATAGAATGTGACAGTTTGTCAGTTTATCAACAATAAGGGATTCTACACTTCAAGAGGATTTTCAAACTGAAGTGGTTCATCTGGTAAAGGTGGAAAATACAGAATAGGTAACAGGTAACAGGTATGATCCCAGTTGCAAGGGAAATGAAAGAGAAAAAGATCCTTGAGGGACATTCAAAGTGAAACTCATACATTCATGGCTCTACAGTCTGTCGATACCTCTATCTTTGCATTGTACAAGATCATGTTTTTCTCTGACTGTTTATGACGTCTTTAGACTTTACACTAACACCGTGTATCATCGGTACAGCGGATAAAGATACTAACCAAGGGGGAATGGTCGATTTTGAACTGACACGGTAACGAAAATCTTTGTTTTGTTTTATCAACATTCAGTGTACATTTCTCAACATCTGAAATTCCTGCTCCCAAATAATTTTTGCATCGATTTTTTTCTATTTATAAAACAACTTTGATATTCTAAAAAGAACAATTAACTTGTATATGCGCAAATAGTTGTGAATGTCAACAAACTTTCAATTTCGATACAGTTGTCAAGACTTTTACATGTTTTATCTGAAAGAAAGCTAATACAGGGCAAAAGTAATAGTTACCAATCATAAACCTACCTGTGATTATTCATTTCTTGAAACATTTTGGGTAATAATTACATTAGATGTATGTTTCATTATAATACGTTATAATTTCTGATTGGCTAACTGTACATCACGTGTTATTCCTTAAGCAATTGCATTACACAATAAAACTTATCATTCATGAAGACACGCATCTTCGCTAGCCAAGGGTTACGATCCACTCCCGCTCTCTCCAGATCGGGAGTGGATCGTAACCCTTGGCTAGCGAAGATGGAAGACACGAGGTCCAATAATAAAGTGCACAGGTAAATTAAATAAAAACTTGATGTAAATCGTGTTTTCATGATCCTAAAAAATGTAATTATAAGTATTGAATGCTTCTTTTTGTAACTTCATAGGGTTGTAAAAGATTTGACCGTGCGCATATTTTTATGAAGCGCTTCCGCGCTTCATACAAAATGTACTTAGGTCAACGCTTTTACAGCCCAATAAAGTTACAAAAAGAAGCATTCTGAATTTCAATTCTTAAATAAACGAGTATCAAAATAACGTTTTTGTGTACGGTGTACAGCAACTTAACTATGCATCGTACAGAAGGATTTTTGTGGTCAGCTAAACACCGTACACAACGCTTCATTTCCGAATAAAGTATCGAAAATAACATATGTATGAAACATTGCAATGCCAATTATTGAAACAGCATACTTATTACACACACACAGTGGCCTTCTATCAGAAAAAGAGTTGCATTGAATATAGAATTATATCGGTAGAGACGAGCGCCAACTTCTTTGACAAGTATTTGCACATGTTTTGGTAATCGTTCATGTTTTGGGGAAATAATGAGACATCCCTTATCATCAACCTACGATCAAATCATTCCTTAAAACAACAATTGTGTTTAGATTGAAGTACACATTGATATTATATGAACAAAACAAAGATTTTCGATTACTGTGTAAACATGGTAAAGTCAAAATCGCTCACGGCACGCCCGCTGGGTTAGTACCTATATCCACTGTACGATGATACACGGTGACTAAATTCATCGGATGTTGGATGTCAACTGATTGATAATTTAATTTTTGATTGATGCATTATTTTTTCTATTACTTTTTGTTTAGCTTTGAACTAGCTGTCAGGTTGGTTTCTTGCTATAGAAAGATTAACAAACGATATGATATTATGAACTTTATCCTAATTCTATTTGTAGGATCTTGTATAAATAAAAAAAATGTATGTCTATTTGCAAATGGCGTGATCATGAATCATTGAATGTCGGGATTGGAAAAATTAATGAATGAAAGCAAAAAGAAGATAACGTTTGGTGCATTCGTCAGAACGTTGAGACAGTATGTTTAATATACAATGATAATCAGTATACAGTTGTTGCTGAATGAACATTTCTAATCGTACATACACTATCCTGATTTATGATTAGGGGAAATTCGTCTAAATACGGACGGTGTCTAATTGCGGACGGAATAGGAAGTCCCCGTCTTGTATTTGATTTTATTATATATAAATATACTAAATAAATAAATGATTTGGAAAATACATTGAAGGTATAAAAAGTCATGAGAATTCCGAATGCAATTAGGTTATATCCGGGCACTCTGGTTCTAAACCTTGGTTCCATCTGGGTTTTCTGGTTCTGAACCTTGGTTCTTTGGTTCGATACCATGGTAACTGGTTCAACATCCGGGTTGTTTGGTTAAGGCAACCCAACTTCTTGGTTCCATCTGGGTTCTATTCTAGATCATTCTAATGTTCCCGTTGAACATAACAGAAGATAACCGCAAGTCTCCGAATAAAAAGGTAAAGTAGGTCAAAGACGCTAAAATTATTTTATAACATTAAACATTTTAGCATCGACGGTAAAGAAAGCTATAAGGTTTTTATCTCCTCATTTTAATTATTTTGATAAGGAAACTAGATAAAAATAAAGCATCGTATAGATATTTTAAAACAAACCGAAGTATACAGTACATCGAACATCCTTTTATTTAATTCAGTCGGGGTTTTTTTTTTTGGTTTTTTTCCTTTACTCATCCCTTATCTACGTAAATATATCTAGACAGTGGCGGATCCAGAAATTTTCCTAAAGGGGGGGGGGGGCGCCAGTCATGCTTCAATGATTCCCTATATAATCAACCAAATTTTTCTAACGAAAGGGGGAGGGGGCGCACCCCCCCCCCCCCTGGATCCGCCTATGCTAGAAGTTTTAAAACCACCCAATTAGGACATGTTGTTTATATGGCTAACGATATGTGCATCTAGCCAATTGACCAGTTGACGACTTGCATATATATTTGATTGCACATTTATTATCAAGTTCGACTGAATTTTATTTAATGGCTTTTTAATAAATTAATGTCAGATTTGAAAGAAATACATGTGAAGTATATGTAACAAATATTTTTGTTCAAAACAGAACGTTAAAAGACATATAAATGAAAGTGATGACCAATAAGTTGGTAAGCTTTAATGAGTTGGAAAAAAAGTTATAAAATATAATAAAATGTATAATTATGTACAATAAATTTGTCAAATTTGATACTCATTCAGTCATTGTGAAGGGCATGCATATATTCATTCGGCCTAAAATAAAGAAATCAAAATTAAGATTGAATATTTTTATAATAAAATTATGTGTACATGTGTTAATGACAGTGCTAGTGGGATGTGTATCACCAGCACAATAGTCAGAACTTCTGTGTTGGCGCCATGATTTAGGGGCATAAAGAGTTACACTAGTCCGTCTGTCCCGAACGTCCCATAAAAACGGGCTCCGCTCTCCTAACTTTAGTTTGCCTCAACCAAATACTACAAAACTTATACACAATACATAAAAGAAGCTGGTGCATGAGTGCCAATTAGAACTCTCCACAAGAGACTAAATGACACAGAAATTAACAATTATACAATGTAGCCTAGGTCACCACACGGTCTTCAACAATGAGCAAGGTTCATACCGCAAAGTCAGCTATTAAAGGCACCGACATGACAAGGTAAAACAATTCAAACGAGAAAACAAACGGTCTAATTAATGTACAAAAAAATAAACGAAAAACAAGATAGGCACGTGCATATAAAATAAGGCAGGTTTAAACATGTTAGCGGGATCCCAACCCTCCCCCTTATGTGGCATGAGTGCCAATGAGAACTCTCCACAAAAGACCATATGACACAAACACTAACAACTATAGGTCATTTACAGCTTTCAACAATGAGCAAAGTCAATACCGCATATAGTCAGCAATAAAAGACACTGAAATGACGTTGTAAAACAATATTCAAACGAACAAATTTATGTACAAACTAGAGGCTCTAAAGAGCCTGTGTCGCTCACCTTGGTCTATGTGAATATTAAACAAAGGAAGCAGATGGATTCATGACAAAATTGTGTTTTGGTGATGGTGATATGTTTGTACATCTTACTTTACTAAACAGTCTTGCTGCTTACAATTATCTCTATCTATAATGAACTTGGCCCAGTAGTTTCAGTGGAAAATGTTAATAAAAATTTACAAATTTTATGAAAATTGTTAAAAATTGACTATAAAGGACAATAACTCCTTAGGGGGTCAATTGACCATTTCGGTCACGTTGACTTATTTGTAAATCTTACTTTGCTGAACATTATTGCTGTTTACACTTTATCTCTATCTATAATAATATTCAAGATAATAACCAAAAATAGCAAAATTTCCTTAAAATTACCGATTCAGGGGCAGCAACCCAACA